>NW_019103345.1:0-291907 GCF_001856785.1 Myzus persicae
TGTTTATCACGCATTATTTTAAATGTATTTATTGACACCATATTTTATTTTCAAAACTAGAAACAGAAAATTTTTTACACATTTTGATATATTTATATTTATATCGAATATTGTTTAAATAGTTTTTTATGAATAAGCATTAATTCACTATTTTATGTCCACTATGCATACAATTGTATTATGGTCTATTCAAAGTAATTATCGTGTAGATCAATATCAGAACTTTAATTTAACAATATGTAATCTATTATCTCCCGGATAGTGCGAAACCCGAGAAACATTCGGAATATCTCAAAAAAAAAAAATTGAAGTGATAAGAAAGAAATGTCCAAAATTATCTAATTCAACAAATCAGTAAACACGCCATAGGCAGTAAGCTGATTGAATTATCATTTTAATCGAAACGACATTCAGATAAAACTAATTATTAGAGATCAGCTGTACACTTTACGACCGACGACAATGATATTGTTTATTTTATTCTCACATAATATCTATATTATTAAACATAATGTGATAATGTATGTGTACTGAAACTACGTTGCCCACATAATATCTCGACGTTTTCGATATTCGTTCGTCGGTATATCGCTAAAGAAGATTAATATTTAGGGAGGTGTCTTGGACAGAGCAAGTACTAATAAGTAATAAGTACCTATTTAGTAAGTATAGGTACACATGAGTACATAACTACATATTTATAACCTTAAAACCTTTGTCTATATTTGTTTCGTTTTTAGTACAAACAGGCAGTCTAAGTGCTTATCACCGGACCGGTATCGAACGCGCACAATATAATATTATACTCTCCCACCGCTGTGTTCGTTTCGTGCTCACCGCAACCACTCCGTACACGAACGCGCCAGACATGCTCGTCCGATAAACATCTCCTCTCGTGTATACGCGCTACAGACCTGCACTGGCTGTCACATACCATTTTGTCAAAACTGCATTCTCCCGGATTCTTTCCTCTACACGACCATCCATTTGTAAGACGTACATGCATATATTTAGCTATAATATTATTATTATCCGTTTGTTTATTACATTTTATTATTTTTATTTTATTCGTCAGTTTTATTTTAGAGAAATGATACAAATCCTCAAGTAGAACCTCGTCTAAAGTGATTCCGAATGCTGTCTTAATAGCATAATCAATTTTTACCGTCTTCCTCATCGGCCAGAACATTTTATGATTATTTTTTTCTTCTTGGGTATGATTTGTATCAGGTGTACGAAGACACATACACTGCGTTGCCAATCGTTCACTGTGATATGTTTATTTGTTCTTTTGTTTTCCACATGAATCAGAGATTTCGGATCACCGCCGTCGCACAAAATAGATACTGACTCACGATAACAAGAGTGTTTACGAATTAAGAGTTTCTATAAGTTTCTAGATTTTAGGATGATTATGTTATGTCAGTTGAATATACACAACGCCATACGGAAATCTAAACCGTATGTATATACGACCTGGTTGATGTGTATACCTAAAGGAAATCGTCGACTAATATAACTGGTTCCATTTAAGAAAAAAAAATAATTCAAAATATCATTATCATTAAGAATCTAAGCGGCATTGTGAAATATTATTAAAATGTACTCTGACCTTGAAAACTATTTACAAAATAGTATATTACACTAGAATTTCGTGATGCGGCAAATGTCATGATTTTGAAATCTTATACGAAAACTGGCACTCCGTGGACATCAAAAAGATAACAATAATAACATGTGTGTTAGGTAGAAGCTTAATGTTAGAGCAAATGGATAATATATATATTTATGTTTTGTTTAACGATACTCTACTAAACGTTTAGCGAATGGGGACAAGAAAAAAAGATCATAACATTTACGACTAAATGGACCATTGTAGTTGGGAGTCGGGGTCGAAGCCAGCCCAGGCGGTTATATTATTTCCCTCTATTTGATCATTGTGGCCGCCACCGTCGACAGCTTTACCAATGTATAAATAGCGCCGCTAATACACCGCAGCTAGACAAAAAGACTAACCGCTACTCGTATTCTACGGCCGGCCGGATATGTTTTCTCGGGCCATTAAACGCCACTTGTAAAGGGAAAACATTTTGCGTTTATTTATAAATCGTCCGAACGGCACGAGACAAAAACCGCGATGGAAATAAGACGATGGTCGATTGAAACGCAAAAACACTGAGCAGTGAGCACTGTTTCAGACATGAAAAGTTTAATTCTGCACGAAAATCGGATAATTAAAGAACTTTTCTACGTTGGAAACATTGTACGTAGGTATGACACATATCATAATATTGTATGTATTCTATAGAAACCATCGTTGATCGTATCAAAAATAGAATTCGTTTAATAATACGTTCAAGACACTGATTAATAGACGTACGTGATTAATAGCGCATGATAGCCGCGAGCGAAATATTTTCTTAAAACCAAATTGTTTTTTTTTTAACTTAATTAACTTTATGCATACAGCGTAACAAGTATAAAACAATAAATTAAATGCACAATACCCAGGGTGACAAATGGCAAATACAGACCACAACACGATTTTCGTCGAGACCGAACAAATTTGTGCACATTTATGTTGGTAACGCAAAGCGTATAAATATATAATAACAACTTATTTTAATATGATGTTTTGCACCTACCCAAATTGATCGAAAACGAAAGCATTTATAATAATCGGGTGATATTTCAATAGCGCGAATAACCCACCCGTCACGCCAATGTATGCGGCGCTTAGTTTTAGTTCCGGTTCGTAGTCAACGACGTCTTCGGAACCAATAAAAAAACATTCAAAGCAACGGTTGTTTTTTTATCTCGTCGACGCATACGTAGTGGTGAATATATCAGGCGCTACTCGGATGAACAGCTATAGTGTGAAAAAAGCTGTACCCATACGCGGTGTAGAGCAGACGAATTGGCGTACTTTATAATATTTCACTTACGTCCGTAGTCGTTAATCATAATTACGTACCTCTGTGCGGTACCTATACAGAGTCTCAATCATCACCACCGGTCATTTTCACCTCGTATGTTTTAAAAAAAAAACATCGTTCTACACGATCAGGTCAATTAATTTCATAACGCGGGAATTATTATTGGTGGTGTGCTGCCGGGGTGCAGGGCGGGGCGGAAGAGAAAGAAAGCGCGATGTGTGGCCGCCGTCGAGTATATTATTGTAATTAGCTATGCATAGGTACCTATGGACATATATATTTATAAAATATATTATGTAGATTATAGTAACAACGGCCACCCACGGACCAATATTATTCTACTGTTATAGCTGTATATACACTTATGTAGCAAACACGGGCACCTGGCTTACTCCACGGGTCATTTTTGATTTGGCCCAATTGCATGTACCTAATACACACAACATACACTCCTCACCAACAACGACAACGATAGAAAATACAGTGTAAACACTATAAGCTGCTCTATAATAGGTGTAAGTCAGCCCGACTACAATATGTACGCGTTGTTGTGAGTATGTGTGTTTCGAGTATGTAATACGATGATGGTCGTAGGTAAACTGCTACGATCCGTTGAACGAGCACAGCTGAGGCCCGGTACGGAGGATGTATTATTCAATTGATGGATGTAAAACAATCCGGTTAGGAGGTCAGATTCGAAAATGACCCCTAATTTGTTATTAGAGATCTAACGAGACGCGAGAGTGGTAATAAAAGCTGTTTCTACGGCTGGGATATAAACCGAGGACGGCTATAATAAAACATCTCGGTGTCCGCTCTAAAACTTATTGCAGTGGATTTTTCATTAGATAGATCTGACAAAGCGATACAAAATAAATGTATCATACACCGGGCTTTAAGAGTTTAGTGTATGGCTCCAACCGAGTACGTACGGTAATAACGAGACTTACATATATATATAGTAAAAAAGGCGTTTATAACGTGCATGTCAATTGCACCTGCGATTTAACAGAATATCCGATCGTGCGTTCGTTCGCAAAACGCACTCACTTTTATGTACATATTCCTTACGACAACTATCGAAACTGTCTATAACCTAACTATGTATAAACATACGAACGAAAATAAATAATGATATCAATTATACAATTCTCGTATCTCAGCGTAAGTTATGTGAAAAAAATAAAGCTTAAAAGCTTATATGTAAGCTTTATATATGTATACATTATATTGAGGAAGACGAATAAATAAATATTCTGTGTTCCTAGAACTATACGAAAAACAAAACCCATAATGCTGAATGAAAAAATATAAACCCGATATAATGGACCACATATTATGAAAATGTTGAAAGTGCCAGTGAACGATAAACATGTCTAAGGGGAGAGGTAGGGCGTGCAGCAACGTATTTAATACGTTTTTAATTTAAAATCAAATTGAGTTTAAAAAAATCACTCTGCCAAACAAACTCCAAGTAACTTATTAGTATAGTCTATAATGTGAAGTTGAATGTTTTTTTTTGTTTACTAGAAAATTTTACTTTTTACGGGACACCCGCGGTGTCTTGGAGATTACTACGACGCTGCTAACAAGCGCATGTGTAGTATAATAATATAAACATCGCAGAGGGTGGAAAAACGGTTACGACGGCGACCGGTATATTATAATTTGATTGTGAGATTCATGATGTCTTATCTCGTTTCCCCGGAGCGTGCGCGGCGTACACCAGCCGTATTCCGTATACCAAAATCCTTAAGTGCCATGAGTCCTGACGATTCCTGGAAACGACCCTATATATGTCGGTTTATACGCTGCAGTCTACCCACCCCATTTTGTGCTGCGTGCAGTAATAAAAATATAAAAAGCCAGTCGTGAACTTGTTTACAACCCTGCACGCGGATACACAGCCGCCGTGCCACACGAATATATCCATCCCCTGCGGAGTACTCCTCCTCTTTTTTATAAGCTCAATAAAATTCACAGCCAGCAATTATCGTTACTCCCTACCAACGCCATGCCGCCACGGTTGAAATGAAAATTCCGAAAAACAAATTAAACGGTGGCTTTCAGTATCTCTATATATATTATATATTATCTCTCTCTCTATATATATAATATATATATATACATACTCCTTGGTATGTATTTGTATACGATTACTATCCGAAATTTACGTAAAAATAATTTTTCCCGACCCATTCACTACTCAATCAATAAAATATTTATATTTATTATGTTGTTCCCCGCGGGGTGTACACGAGCCACTATTAAACTGTAAATAACTTCGCACCACATCACTACATATGAGCATCAAGAGTTTAAAATTGTATTAAATATTGGTATAAAACGTACACATTATATTATAGGTAGTAAAATATTATTCTATATTACCTACTTTTGAGTCGGAGCGGGCGGTCAACCAATTACCAAGCTATACCAGAGTACATAAAATGCCTCTTTATTGGTTATATCTCATAAAATATATGTCATATAGAATACTAGTGTACTATTTCATTTATTTATTTAACTCGCGATGAGACCATATTTTTCTGATATTAATTATTATTATTTATTATCCTTGGTCGTATCAAAATATCAAATTAAACGGCTTTTACGCTAATATTGCTTTTAACGGACTGTTTTAATATTTTTATTTTTTATTTAATAAAACGAACAATGGAGTCAATATTTTTAATAAGTATACGCAAGTTTTTTTTTTGATAATTTTTAAGACTTCATATGTAGTAAATACAGCGCTTTGGCAAAAAATAAGAAACTCGCCCCTAAAACGTTTACTGTATGTAAAATATAATATCTCGAGGGCGAAGGCGTCTTTTGGAACATACTATTATCTCACATGCTCTGCGATAAATATAATATACACAATATTTACTGTAATATTATCATGGATATTAGTATACATATACGTGATTTTTTTTGTATGTAAATATTGGTTTCATCAAAAGAACCTTTTACGAGTGCTCAAACGGATTCGTTTGAGAATGTTTTAAACGTCCATTACTATACACTCTATCGCAATAAAAACGTCACGTTTATAGGATATTAAATTACAATTTTTAGTAATATATTATATTTTGTGTTCGGGGTGGTCGCGATGTAGGTAAACGCCGCCAGACCCGAGCGGCATGGCATCGCCTCGCCACACGCGATCGTTCAGAATCAATTACAAGCGCAATAGTCTACTCTTAATTGAACCGGATGTATACAATAACCACAATATTATAATTAAAGGCTTAGTGGTTTTTTTTAAGTAAAACATCCTTTCCTGCAATCAACATTAAATGTCTAAAAGTTATCTTATCTATAAATTTAGCTAAGTGTAACATCTCTGACGCATATTGTTATTTCTAGGCATAAGGTTAAATCTATAATAATCCGTGAAAGTTATTGCCTACTGTTAAAAACACGAAAATATCTACCAACTGAGCTAACTAAGTAGTTATATCACTAAATATGTAACGTCAGCATTGGTACATTAGGTACTATATATTTTTGTAAGTTACCTGTGATTAAAATTATATAATTGATAAAAAATAAATAACTTACTTATTTGTTATACATCTTGTAACTACGGTGCATATCAAAAATATAATTACAAAATTACTAGTTATAGGTACAACATAAAATGTAGTAAAATAATTTTTTTTTCGAATATGGAACGGAAAAAACATTCTTCTGATTATTTTAAAATAATTAACACAAGGAAAGTAATTATAGTACAGAAAATGTTTTTATAATAACAATAATAAATGCTTTATATTTATAATTATAAAAACACGTATTTTCCACAAAAATTAAATTTCTAAATATAATTAATATTTGATTGAAGTGAATTTTCTTAACAGAGTCGCAACGTCGAGAAATTACAACAAGAAATTTTAAGTGGTACCAACAAAATGTGAAAAATAATTTTATGTTTCCCAAAACGGTCACTCTAATTAATTATTGTTGAAGAATAAAACAAATACAAACAATCTATTTTTTGTATCACGAGCTTAAACCTTAAATCCTATCAATTCATGTAAGTCCTTGGTGCGAGATTTTTTATTTTCAGTAAAGCTCAGATATCACTAAAAGCTACGAAAGAAGTTTCGTTTCATCCACCCAGGCTTGCACGCTCACACACACTCCTTATATTATTTTAAATGAGAACCTATTACGTTCCGATATATTTTTTTCCATTCTATGGTTTTTTTACTGTTACGCGGCGGTGTTCCATTGACAGTAACAATAATTGATTAACACTGATAGTTGTTTTTTAACGCCCAAACGTTCTATTAAATTCCATCCATACGTTTTTTGAACAAATTAATTCAAACACATTGAAGTTGACTATACGAATCTCTACGCACTCACATTAACACACACGCGCACGCACAATAAAGTGCAATCGGATCTATTTCATCCATTTTACCCGCCTTCGCATCCTTGTAAAGGATGGGCAGTAAAAACAAAACTGTATTTCGTGCCTCGTGTTCTCTTTCGTAATCATTTAGAGGGTGAAATTGAAACACTCGACGAAAAAAATCGAAAGACACAGCCGCCGCCTGCGTCACTTTATAATATAATAAACGTACCGCAGAGATATATTTAATTTAAAATGCATATTATTATCAAAACGATTAAAGACCCATAAATTAGGTCGGTTTCAAGACAGCAAGTTATTAAAATAATTGAAACAATGTATTACAATATTGAAGGTATGCATCGCCATTGTATAATATACATAGTATAAATGGAGCGTACCTACTGTAACGTTTTTAAGTCAAGTTGTACTTAACAATATACATTATTTACTATAGACACCTATAGTAAAAATGTATAATATAATACTCTTAGTTATTCGATTTGATTCTATTACACATCAATTCGACTAGTTTTTAAAATAGTCACAGTTTAATAATAAAGTACGAGTATAATAAAACGTATTCATTTAACCATTGTATAGTTGGAATTTTTTAAATATTTTGTTTAGATAAATCAAAAAATAGAAGTCTACCACTAATCAATAATATAATTACTATACTTACTAAAATACTTACAATGTTATTAAAAAAATATACTAAAACACTCTCATCGACCAGAGAGGATATTGGTTAGTTGTGTAATTATAGTAATATAACAAAATGTATTCACTTTATTGCGAATGTACGTACACAAAAATAAAGGTACGATATATATATATATATTTATTTTATATATTTCTTTGAATCCAGTAAATATTTTAAGTGAAAAGCGTACACATGGTTTAATGGATGAAAGACGACTTCCGATAATTCTTGATTTATAACAAAAAATGAATTTATAAGTGTGCATCGTACATCATGGATTTCAAAAAAATAATAATAATACAAATTACAAAAAATAAATCCGTCAATGTCTATCCGACTTGCTGTATAGTTTTGAATACGTTTTCGACAGCACACTTGTTAAATGATTATTAGGTTATTTTTATTTTGTTTTTAGCTAAACGATAATATCCGGTTGCAGTAGGCTAGTACTGTAATATGCAGCAGTATATACAAGTATGATATTATAGTTTTGAGTTTTGACTCTTTAATAGTAACCAAAATATTACAGTTGTCCCGTTATCGGGAACTCGCTAACACGTGTTGTTACATTTTCTTTCACTGTGCACAGATATTTATAAATACATATTTTATAGTCAATATAACTAAAAAATGCCGTATTCCCTCAGAATATTATCCACTCCGTGGGGTTGGATTGTAGATATCGAGAGGCTAGAATTTAGTTATAGATAGAACTTAACAACTATCAATTTGTTTGTGTCGTTGATAAAAAAAAAATGTATCATTTACAATTGATGTCAAATAAACAAATTATAATTATTAGTGCAAATAACAACAAATAACCTTACTCTGAAGAAGAGATTGGGGAAGTTCCCCCCCTCCTTGGAACCCCACTGTAAGTACGCCACTGCTCTATACAATATACATAGGTACGCAGTACACGCGAAATAGATTCAAACATGTATTCAAAGAGGGAATTTTAACAAAATGCATGTGTTATCAAATTATTCAAGCTTTCCTCTAATTAAATCATATATAATCTTATAATCCTTTTTAGTTATTATATGTATAAAAAAAACCAGAATGTCATTTAGTGACTCCTACAAAGTGGCCAAAAAAATAACCCATTTTCATTAAATAAAATGTAAAATGAAATAACAAGCTTAAACATGCTATTTAATTGATATGAATAAAGTAACACATATTATATAAAAGCATAATAGGTACATTAAGACTTAACCGCTTAAAACAAATTAGTAAGCAACAAAATATTAAATATAATATAATTTATTCCTATACTTATTTGGAAGTTATTTTTATATTATTTTTATTATATTTACATTGTACTATTAACTGTTCAATTTTTTTTAAATGAATAATTCATTACTTCCTACTTTCTAGTTGACATAATGATATAGGTACTTATATCACTCGGAACTCTTTAGTTTAACATAGTATATCATAATTCATAATAAACACATGTTTTCAAATATTTTAATTAACACTTTATGTATAACATTACCTTCCTGCCTCTGTATGAATTACATCGAAAACACATCACAATTAATTTTTTAATTACTTATTTAATTACTTTATTAGTTTTTATTATGACATTTTTTTATTATTTAAAAATATTTAGCCCCTACAATATAAGATATAATAAATAAAAAAAAAAAACTGTAGGAAGGTACCTTGAAATTTAGCATAATTTACATAACAGCCAATTAAAAAATTGCATCAAGTGAAGTATAACCATAACGTCCATAACAAATTACCACAATGTGCCAATGTCATCTTTATTAAAATACCTTTTAATATTTCGCCTATATGATGTTTAGCAGTAACAAAAGTGAATAGAAGGAAGGCGAAGGTACTCGTAAATTGACAAACAAAGGATCGTTACAAAGGTCCATGTGGTTTACCCAGGTGTGCTGCACTTTCGCCGCTATCTCCTTTTACTTACGCCAACGACTTTTAACATTAATATTACTTCATGGCAGTACTAAAGGCGGTTTTTTAATTTTAATTGCTATCAAGATAAAAGTTATTGTTAAATTTAGGGGTTTAATTAAAATTAAAATTAATCAAATTTATATGTGTATATATTATGCATTATGCATTGTATACGCCCTCACATTGATAGTTGATGACTTCGTAAGTACTTATAAATGTTACTTATGAGTGTTTCTCGTATAAATTGTAAAATAAAATAAGGCTTATAAAAGTTGATGAATCAATGCATTATCTTTGAGGTGGTGAAGAAACGCACTTTAAAACTTCTGTGTCGTGGAATGAAAGTTGAAACGTAGATTGACTATTTAAAGAAAGTACTACCTACCTATTATCCCACTCGATTCGAATTTAAATTTCAAACCTACTGATGATCATTAAATTTAAATATCTACGTAGAAGAATATTCATTATATTGATGTATGTATAGTAGATATATAGCCATTAAACGATAGAATATTTTTTATCTGTTGATAAACGATGTAATAATAATAGCGCAGACTATTGTATAATAATATCAACAATCCAACCGTAGATCCGAAAGCTGACTGCGATAATACCTTTGTAGAACGAGGCCCACCGCCATCAGTCGTATAATATAACGTTCGTCTATACATCAGTCGGAACAAAAAGAGACGATGAACGGAAGTGAATATAACGTTTCCGGAAATGTAGGATCCGCCGATTCGGTGTATCGCGGGGACTGTTGGTATAGATTGACGAACACAAAGGATCGTTACAAAGGTCCGCGGTTCACCCGTTGTCATTGTCACCCCATAAATAAGATACGATTTATCACTACGGACAAAATCCCCCGTGGTGCGGCCAATACATACGTATTATATATACTATCACAGTTAGACACTATTATAGACATATATACAATCGCTGCAGTACGGGACGACTGAGCAGCGGAGACACACGAAACAGAAGTCAAAAAACCACACAACAGGGTATAGTCGCTCCACACGCCGCACACACACACACACACACACACACACACACACACACCAGTATACACCCCCGTGAAAGCATGCGATCGATATGGTTTTCCCTTGTAACCAACGGGTAAATCCACGTGGGTAGGTATATAGGGATTCGCAGCCCCGTGAAATTAGACAGCAAAACCGTATATGGTCTGTATATACCTATCCTGCTGTGTTATTAACATTTTTTTTCCCGTGGACCACACACAACGGGATGATTTTTATAACTCTCACGTCAAATAACGAATTTGCCCGCCTTCCTATACATATATTATGTATCAGCCCGTCGGCAGAGCCGACGTCGAGAGGTCGTTATTAAAACAATAATATAATTATAATAACACCGCCGTGACTATACGAGGGTGTTTTGTTTTTTTGTTGTTTTTATCGTTCTGTATATATAATATATATAATATATACATGTAGTGATTCGATTATTATTGTTGGCCGGAGGGTTTTCGAGTGCTATTATAGCCTCTGCAAATGATAATGCGATTCCCGCTCCTCGTTGATTGGCAATACCGAATCGCGCACGACCCTCCCTCCCTTCCCCGTTTCATAGTCACCATGAGTCGTCTACGCGCAAAAATATTGTAAAATACAGTGTTTTAATAATAATAGAAGGGCAACAAATTTTCCGCACTCACGCAAATGGACCTAAAATGAGATTCATCTTCCTCCTTCGCCTCCGCCGCCGCAACCATCGTGTCATCACGACCGGACTTTAATGAACGCGAAAACAACGAACGGAACACCTCTTGGCAATACATCGTTTACACGTCATGCAATTAGCTTTTGGCTTGCCGTCTGTAGGTTCACGAGGAAAAGAAAAACAATGGCCAACGAGTGTAAACAAAATGTATGTACTGTATTGCGTGTAAACGCAAAAATAATTCGTCCTTTTAAAACGCACATAGAGTTGTAGACCATGGAATCTAAAGTGTATATTTAGCGTTATTTGTGCCAACGCTTGTGTATATATTAAACAAATGAAAAACGCTTCTACGACACTGACAAGTTCAATATGAATTGCTCGCATAACATCATAATACTGCACACGCGAACTATTCATCTACACCTACGCTTATGTCTCAGGATAGGAAATACATATACCTATAGGTATATTCCAAATAATCAAACTATATTACTTGAGTTAAATAAAGGTCACCGCACTTATCCACCAACAAATTAAAAATATTAGTTTTTTTTTACAACAAAAAATGATAATATAATACGCTAATAGGCAGATTAAACATTGAGAGTATCCTAAAAATATAAACGAAATAACTATTATAATTTAATCTATAGTCAAGTTGCGGAGAAAAAAATGTTAATACTGAAAAAATAAAACGGACTTTCGAGTGACAAGAGATAAAATAAAATGAAAAACGAGCTTCAAGAAAGAAGGGTACTTCAGAAAACAATCATTAAAAGAGAAAAGTTAAGGTATTATACTTGATAACGAAAATATAAGGTGATAAAATAATAATAAATTTAATTGAAAGTGAAGAATGGGTGACCCGACCAAATAGATTAAACGAATAACTGAGGAATGTTGTAGTAGCTGTTGTAGTGATTGATTGTTTTATAATACCACTGTTACGGTTCGTTAAAGTAATTAAAATTAATTTAATTTGCATTAATGTTCACAATGTACACCAGTTGGCAGTTACATTACCTGCAGCTTTATCTACAGTTATATCAGCTCTATATAATTAGGGGAAATAAGGAGGGAATATCATTGAAACGAATTCTCAGTGGTTAATTTATATATAGATATACGCTATACAAAAATTGTTAGTTAAATAATTTAAGTATGATGCATGATTATAACGCCTAATTTTTTTCTGACATTTTGATAAAAATGTTTCTCACAATGACAAAATATCTTGTGGGTTATTTACTATCGTCGAAAATAAAGGAAACTAATCAATCTGAATTATCTAGGACTTTAGTACTAATAACACTGTGGTTTAAAATTCTAAATACACATTTTGCGTCTATAAATTCACGTCTGAGGCAGAACGTGGGTGCAAACCTAATTTCAAAGCAAGTTAATTTAAAGAGTGATTCATCCCAAACTTATAAGAAAGATATTTTAAAAAGCAAGACGTACATTTTTAAACAGTTTATGAGACCAAGCTGAGATGTATTTTACAATATAGACCTTTATTAAACTCCAGATTCGTTATAAACTTATATCGTATTATTATTGTAAAATTTCTGAAATATCAATCCACGATCGTTTGAGGTCGAGACCGAACGAACACAAAATGTAATTGTATGGTCGCGAGCCGCGGAACGCCTTCGACCGACAGCAAAAATGACATGCTTGGCGCGATTAAATGAATTTCGTAGCATTTACTGTGTTGCCGACAAAATTCGATTACACGCGATGCATGCACCGTATAATACAACATTCAAACATAAAATAATAAACTGCAGTAAGTATACTTAGAATCCTGACACGTTTTCGTCGTATATAACGGTGAGTGGGCTACTGCAAAGTGAGTGTATCATTAGGACAGCAGGAGCAGCCAAATCGAATTTGTGCCTTATAAATAAGCACGTTGTATCAAAAACAAATATCCCCGGGGTCGTTTCCAAACTTCGGTAATTTTCAACAATATTGCGTTACAGTACGGGGGAAAATGGTGTAAAGTCGCAGTGGAGGAAAAGAAACTTTGTCGTTTCCCCGCCGCCACCGGCCCACCACACCGAGCAAATGAAACCCACGAAAATCGCACAAGAACATTGAAAACCTACTCGAGCAGTTGGCGTATATTTTTGTTTTAAAATTCGTTTTTATCCGCTTCGTAACAGTTTTCATTTCAATCGAATTATTTTCGTTTACATACAGTATGTACCAATTTGTATATATGTTATGTTTATACTCATTCATATAGCAAAATATAAACGTCATATTTTTTCATTTATTCACAGTTCTGTTTTGTTTGAAAAATGATCCTACACGTTTGCCCATTTAAAGGCCGAAAACCAAATGTATAATTGTTTGGAACCGAAATTAATATAAGTTTTGCTTTAACGCTTTGATTATTACGGCAATAAGACGATCATAAAATATGAATATGCTACATAATTTAATATAGTTACATCATTACGCATAACAGTCTGGTATTATTGAATTTGAGTCTTACAATTTATATTATTATTATGCAACCTATGCACTGTTATAATACGAGTATTTTTTATACATTCAAATGATAAAGTATAATAAACATAATATCTTACTATCAGAATTTCGTATTTAAGCGTACCTACCCAGAGGTTCTTAAAACTCATTATTTATGACACGGTTTTTGACACACCATTGCATTCCAAAGTCATATTTTAGTTTTTAAAAGAAAAAAGAAATATTACAACTATAATTTATAATAGAAGCTTATGCGTTGAATTTGTAAATACCTAGTCTAATGAACTAGTTTTTAAGATCACGAATAGTAGGTAATACCATATAAAATATTCAAAAGTTAAAATAAGAGTTTTAAGAAAAACTTTTTAAATTTCTTTTATGTACAAAACTTTGAAAAATTGTTTTATATAATTTTTACTTCAAACCCAATAATAAAGTATCTACTATATACCATATTTTGTTTAATGGCTTATAAATTCAAAAGTTATATGATATCATTGTGCTATTGAAAAAAAGTTTAAACCGTTTCAAGTAGGTACCTACATTATTATTTGTAATGTTTACTTTACATAATTAAGTTTTTAAAGTATTATACCAATATTTGACTTTGAGTAGGACGTACTCCATAAAGCCCTATAAAAAACAAATAATAATATCATGAGATTTATCTGATTTAATAAATAGTAAACAAGACTTTAATTATTAGTGTACATTTTAGTTCACGTAGTATTGCAGAGAATCAACGGACAAATAACTAGCGACGACTTTAAGGCGAGTGCAGTCGTTAAGAATGGCAAAGCAAGACATGTCAAATAAACATTTGGTAAGTACCTACACAACGTTTGGCATAAAATATAAATGAACAACGAAAAGGACAAATATATTATATATATATATAGTTCAGTTCAAACTTTCTCTCGCAGCGATATCCACTTAACATCCGTCTTTCATTTTATTGGTCGACGATTTCATAGCTATATATCTGTATTATACCATCGAATTATGGTACACAAACGTCGGATTTATATAAAATACACGATGATGATGAGAATACTAATAATAATAATAATATGTTTTTCTCTACCCATCACTATCACACTGTACAGAATGGTACATACAATATTATAGTCATCGTGTTAACAAACGCCTGAATGATAGAAATTCTATACATTATTTATTTTATAAATGTTGTCAAATGTCTCAATTACATATTATACGTAAATAAATTACCTATATTCTGATAAACTAAAAGCATTCATTTTTTATCTACTAATACTGAAAATCAACACTTTACTATATGTATAGAGCTTTCAACGCATCTATATTTATTACGGAACAATCTTGTTTGCAATAGAAATTTGATATGAACAAAAAACATAAAATGCGTTAACCGGTTTTTGCTTTATATATTATAATATATTATATAATCGAGATGAAATGTATAACAGAAAGTATAATACATTATAATCATTTGCAAACACGCTATCGTATATCAAAATAATAGCTTCGTTATGATAATTACTCGTAAAAGTCGAAGCCTCGTACTATATATTGTGTTAAGTGCATACGACAAAATAATGGTTTTATACACACCTTAAACGTTTCTTATTGTCATCGCCCGGCTTGTAAATAATAGTGTACAAAGAGTCGTTTAGTTTGTGATTATAAGCCAAACGCATAAAGCCATAAAGGACACCGCGTCAACACTACCAATAAAATGTTGTATATATTGTCTCCTCCGTACATCGTAATCTCATTGATATATTATTGAGTACATACTAGTATAATATATCCTATTATATTTATTGTTAAATAGCTGTACTTTTTCAACCCTTGAAAAAAAATTGTTTTTTGGAAAACCACATACTCTCACAAAGTACCAACATCTTACCTCATTTTTATGAATCGTATACTACGCCGGTGTGTAAATCTTTACTAACTACTAACTGTACAAGTTCTGATCATAATTTTTTTGAACGTGACACGAGAATTCCACTGATATTTCGATCTTGTTACAGTGGCAACGTTTTACCATGATGGGTAAATAAACCCGTTATAGGTGGAAATAAATGTTAAAATACTAAAATTAACATAAAACAACGTACTTACTAACAATTTACGAACTAAACGTAAGTTCTATACGCAAAAAGTATTCATGAAAAAAATATAAAATAAAAAATACTTGTAAGATGATACTATTTTAGAGAGAGATAAAGATATGAGAGTCGAAGAGACGCGTAGAACTAACCGCAATCGATACAATTTGGTATAATAATTTGGCTTGCGAACGCTCCCGCGAGCTTTGAATTTAAATTAAATCACGCGAATAAAACTTTACCCTGTGTCGCAGATGGCAGGAAAATCTACCAATCTACCCTTTTTTTCCACTCCTTCCCCTCTCGCTGTTGGCGATGTGAAAATTAGCAATCGGGACCAGCAAGCATATCATTAACTGCCAAATATAAATTGAAAAATAACTCTAAGGGATGAAGTAACACTAAATTCCAAATTATGCTCGACAAACAATAATCAAAAACTGTATAGTATTATAGCTATATATAAACATAATACATTTATAATATAATGTACTTTTTTTGTAATCATTACAAAAAATAGCAATACAAACAGATTAACTCCTTTTTTACTATGTTTTTATGTACCACAATTATAGTCATCAACAATAGTTTTTTAGAAAATCAATTACATTTTAAAATTGTTTTCATTTAATTTCTTTTACACGTTATCCCGTGATAAATAGTAATGTTGTGATAATTTCCCCATATTATGGCAGTCAGATTTTAATAACGTCCGTGGTAAATTCAAAACTTTTAATAATATCAAACAGAAAACTTGTTTAGGTAATATTAAACAAGTCACTGAAGCATCATACAAAACATTACACATACACTTGTGGTTATAAAAATAATAAAAGAATTAAATAAATTAACTGATTACAAAAACTTTAAAATTAACTCAATCGTTTTGATTGATCGTAATATATTTCTTATTAATAAGTCACCACTATTTACTAAGCCTAATACGAATTAAAAATATAAAAATTCAGCTGATTTCATTATAAACTCATATAATGAAATGTAACAATAATGAAACAATTGAATGTTTAGTACGAAATACCTAATAATAAGTAATAACTAATATTCAAAATAAGCGAATGAATTCATCATTAAAAAGAAAAAACTAAAACAAAATATATTTCATACTATGCGTTTGTATAGGTATGAATATTGAATATGAAGTACTTGGTATGAAATGGAAATCTCTAGTTTATTGTATAAATAAAGATTCTAATACTTATATATATATTCATAGGTATACAAATGAATAGACATGAACATCAAATAAATATTATAATAAATACGTGTTTATAATAAATAAAGAAGGCTCCTTGCTCATTCATCAAAACTCTAAGATTCTCCAAACAGATTATTGCATAACACATCGTTTGTTTTTCAAAAATGAGTTCTAACGATAATATTTCTAAGACTGGATTTTTCAAAAGAATCATTATAAAATGCATTTAATAATATTTACTTATTTATTATATAATTAAACGTTTGGGAATATTTCCAAATAAATACATTTCAATTCAATTAATATTTATGCACATTTAATTGTACGTAATATAAAAAACAAACTATTATGAGGGAATACGATTTAACCACACCACAAAGTTATTACATTATTTCAAAAATCTTGAAGTTCATAAGTTAAAACGTCAAGTTAGTTTTAAGGTTGATTCTCAAAAATACATTAGAAATTAGTAATTATTCATTTTGTAGGTGTACACAGTTTTGAACAATTTCAATAGCAATGCTTCCAATGATACTTTCAAGTTTCAACCAAACGAAAAATTAAAGTGTACTTTTATGTTTCGCAAAAAAACCAAGCTTCCGTTCCAATTAAATTAATTAATTTTCCGTAGTACTTAGTAGCGTTGTGGAAATATAATTATACATGTTAAGCAAATGTATTTTATATTTGAAAAATGTTTATTGTAATTATCTAACCATAATAGTTTTTCCTTTATAACAAGACATAAAATTTAAAAAAATAACATTATGTTGTACCTTTATAAATATTAAAATGTATGTAACTCAAATAAAACCCTTTTTATAAGTATGAGATTGGGCACACATCAATATAAAAAAATATTATTAAACTTGATTTTAATAACTCAGTATTAAGTACTGTAATTTTACTGAATCAATAATTCATCTTATGTATAATAACTAATGCACCGAAACTATTGATGCGTATACATATATAATTTCTTTTATTGGATACAATAGAATCAAAAATCAAACTAAGCGTTTTAATTAATATTTCATATAAAAATTACACTGAATTCCAATACCAGTTATTACAAATAATGCATGATAAGTATATTACTCATTCTGATAGTAAATGTTGATTTTTTGAAGAAAAAAAAAGTGAATCGTTAAAATACAAACAAATTGAAAACTTGTCTATGTGAAATTAATATAAATTCAAGTACTTAAAACAATTTAAACAAAGTCTTCGGATTGATTGAAGAAAAAGAAATATATTTACTATTAACTACAGTGCATACACTTCATTTAAAAAAAGATAAAGGTGAAGAACCCATTTCAATTAATAAAAAATATAAGATGGTAATATAGATTATTTCTCTAAGTATAGTGACTATAGTATATTTCCTGACGATAATCGGAAACCGTACAAAATAAAATAAAAATGTAAATCATTTGACCAGAACAACGACATTTACGTTGTTGTCTTCATCAGCGACGAAGGGCTGCGTGCTGCTGTTTCAGTCGTGCGATCGTGACGTCGCATACCTAGTCTCTTTGTACGCGCCAGGGTTATTTACCCTTATTAAGTTGCACTCCACGCTTTCACCGGATCACGGTAATAAATCAACGAGCCCCTAAACTGGAGGGGAGGGTTCCATTTGAAAGAGTCAAGTCTTAAAGAGAAATTATGAGTTCAAGTGCGCATGTTGACGCTGTATTTATTATACATTCTAATACATAGGGTCCCATTATCAACGAGTTCACAGAAGTAACCTCCCGCAAGAGAGTAAATACAATTTTTTAAAACAAAAAATAAAGACAATTTATTTTTACGAGGTAATAGTATGTTGCTCAAACAATAAATTTGTTTTCAATTTTTCTGAAGTGTAGAACACTTGCTGAATATTAAAACTGAAATTTCTGAAAAGTCTTACTCGTATTGTAACAAATGTACAGTGTTGTCAGCCTTAAAAATAACAGTCTTTAGAGTAGTATATTAGTATAATTAAATACCCTGTTTGCCTCAAAGAAAGAGATATGTATATTATAGTATACAAAAAGAGCCGAGTGAAAACTGGATGAATTAGCCCTATTTCATCGTTTACGTCTTACTTGTGACGATAAATCATTTGTATCTAAACAATTTCACTGAAGAGGAAAATGCTAAACTATAGATGTGAAATATTTTTCCAGCAGGCGCTACGTTTCCCGAGTAATTTTTGACAATTGTCAAACGCGTCTAAAATTACATTCAACCAATATAAAGTTTCAAATCCCTAAATTACAATTGCTACCGTTATTCACACATGTATTGGATTGTGGCCAATGGAGCGCACTTTCTCACAACGCGCTACACAATTAACTAGTCAACCAATAAATCTAACACCGATGGTCTCGAAGGCTAACATGGAACTAAAATAAGACTAATGAATTAATGATTATTTCGTATAATATACTCAGTTCAGCTTCCATAATTAACTCTTGTATACGCTTCCGTGATATTTTTCCACAAATACGTTCTATGTATTTAAGGTTTACGATTTATCTTTTGAACACGTTTCCATACGATATATTGCTTAGCGTTGATAGTTCATTTTAATTCCAAATCAACTTTTCAGAAAAATATCACATTTTTTCGTTTTAATTATTAAAGTAATCAGCACGTCATGGAATATAAAGTCAATACACTCAACACCCAAAGAATAAAATGCAATAGTATTGTAAATATCTGTTTCAATTTTAAGGAACATATAAAATAAAAGACATAAAAAAATTGACCTCGCTTCGTTTTATGATTTCATAAACCTTTTTCTGACTACATCACAATAAGGGTAGTTATTACTAGTTATAGCCCTATTTTATATGTTTTAATAATGGTTATTTTTATTTATTTATTTTGGCGCAGAAATATTGAATATAAACATAACGAAAATCCGCCGCCGTCGTGGCGCTGGGACACACTGTGTATATATTATATTCAAGTCATGGGAACGGATGAGCGGTTGTGAACCATATCCCGGATACAGGTAATCAGTGCTACAATTACAATAATTCCTCCCTTTCCCCTCCTCTTCACAAATAGTGTTTGATTTGGAACTGGAGAAGAGGCTGCCACATGCGACTATAGCACAGAATATTAGATAGTGATTGAATCTCTTAGAGCTATTAATTTTCGTCCATTTTGAACCCTCCCCTCCCACACAAAACGATTTTGATTTGCCGATTCCCATGTGTATACGTCCCTCGTATATGGGAGGGGGGTTAAACCACTGACAATAACCGCTGATTGCTGTACAAATCGAGGGATGTCGAAACATTCGGCAAAGCACAATAAATGAAAAAAATAAGAAATTATAACAAAAATTACGACATCGACTACAAAGAGAATCTTTAATTAATTTTAATCGGACAAAAAAAGGAAAATTCTATTTTTATTAAATAGAGGTCTTTCATCAAACAAAAAAGGTAAAAAAAAATAGAACATCAAAATCCCATTTACAGGATAATAATATACAGAAACAACAACATTTTTTTTACACTTTCCTATTTTCAGCCAATGAACTTCGTATAGTTGAGGTCAAAATAACGCAAAGTTAAGGAAGTGTAGGTGGAAAAGAATACATTAACCACCAAATCACTACTGTACCAAAAAAAAATCATTTTCGCAGTTGGCAAAACAAAATAGAAAAAGATGACTTTAGCACCTACCTACTTATTATATAGACGGTATATATACCTAGGTCGTTAGGTTTAGCCACTTGGGTGCGATTTAGTGAGACTGTCGTTGAAAAACGTTTTGGCGATGGTCGTCGTCGATTGTATCATAAGGTACCTTCTTACATACAGATATATGTTATTTCCGGGAGGGTTGACGATTATTTTTGAAGTGTCCGTTTGTATCGAGTGTCGATAAGAGAGCGATAAGAAAATCACACACACAACTGTTTTACACAAATTGTGCCCGAAACAACTATTCCGCGGGTCTATGATATATTTGTCGCCCATACGCAGCCACGACTGAATGACTATATTATCCACAGAAACATGTACTTGTAATGATACGAAACGTGTCGAGTAGCCACTAAAAATATATGTTACACTGCGATGCGGTTTTTCGTATCCATTTCACCGTCACGACGTGTGATTTACCTAATATTTGTCATTTGTGCTCCCGGACATAGGTTAGACATGCGCTGCGCAGTGCGTACAATATATAGGACATATAGGTACATATTATTATAATGACAATGAAGCGAAATTGTGTCGATTTCATCTTACCCGTATATAATTATACTATCTACGTATATCATTATCGTCGGGTGTGTATTTTGTTTTAATTTTACAAGTGGACGTCAGAATTAATATCGTTTCTACAGTTCGTGCGTGTGGTATGTGTCCTATAACATTGTTATTTTAACAATATCAATAGGCCTTACTTATATCAAAGACGTATTTTAGGGGAGGGGGGAGAGTTCTTTAATTATTATTTGAATATGCTTCTTATGTTTTGATTGCATTGGTTGTTTTAATGTAAATATAAACGATTTTACTATTTACTTTTTCCTTATTTGTAGGTATTGTTTTTCCTATAAAATATATTTTTATTGCCAGTATATTACAATTATATGGCTGTGGTAAAAAAAATTATAACTGGGGTCGAAAATACATTACCGAGTATAGTTAGCTAAAACCTATATGATACGTGTGTACCGCGGGAGCAGAACCGCAATATGATATAAAGCGTTTGATGAAGGGCATCATTCTCGAGTGAATTTTCATTTAATATACTATATTTATACATTTATTCACATAATTTTATACAATGCATCTGCATTCATATTGAATCTACTTATACAGTTTTTCAACAGTTCATATTATAAGCAAAACTACAACACGCTAGTACAATAATATCTTGTATATTAAATATTTATATTGAACATTATTAAAACTGATAAGTATTATTGACGTTATTCTAAAAACTTTCATTTAAATCTATCCACGAAAATGTATCATAATTATACTTGGATTTTACAAAATGTAGATTTATTATATAGGTATATATATACATTACACACGAAACATCAAGTTTAATAATATGTTAATGCAATAACTTAATAACGTCAACAACGGTTATTGAAGCATGTGGTGTCTACCACTTTAAAGGACCTGTGAATAGTATTTAGGTGACATAATAATATGTGTTACTGTTTTTAGTATTATACTAATATGTAATCAACTAATATAATATCCTAATATCTTGTCTTAAGATTATTATCCGTGATTATTTTATTGGGTTTTTCTCAATAAATAAATAAATATCCATCGTATCTTGACGCATCTCCGTCGGCTCGTTATGTTCAAGGTTTCTTGAGTTGTTTCATCCGACCGAAAACAGAGATAGACTCACAAATATACGCAGATATATATCACGCTCTACATAGCTGCACACCACTATATAATTAATAAAATGCATACGCAGACAAACGAACTGCATGACAGCGACAGATGAGGAGAAAAAGGCCGGCGACGATGGCGATAACACTGACGAATCGATTGCTAAAAATATTAGTTTAAACTTTACGCACTCGCGAGAACAGTGGTCCATAAACTATATCAAGAAGATCATTGAAAATCAGTCGGTGGAATAAAGAAAAATATCTGCAGTTACCATTTTTCCAAACGACTAACATACTTTTTAAGACGGATTTCCATTACATTTTTTACCTTTTCCCTTTTATTTAATATTTATGTAGACATCTTAAAGGCGCATTCACAGCTACGTCTCGTGTCGTGTCGTTTTGATCAAATCTCATTGTGATCGTAAGTTACTTTTTGGTGTCACGTAATAATCAAGTTGCAACAAAGTTGTACCAATAAAATTGAACCAATATGGTTACCAGTTGTAAGTCACCGCTTGCGAGTGGGTATTCATCTTAGTGGCGCTCAATGCGCCGAAGATTCCAGAGAACCCAGTCTTGTGCCTGCAGGCAAGCCTCAAGTCTCTACACTTTTGGTCCGAATAAACCGTTTCAGTCAGCCGTTTTCCGAGAATTTTCATTATTTCAGAGTGTCACAAGACCCGCATCACTGCAATATTCACTTATCCATATTTTATAGGTCATATATTCCTATTGTACCAGTTCTCCACTACATGACAGCTACTTATAATTTATTGGCTGTAGAATCACAGTTGAACTTCATGTAGCGTGTGTGTAGGCACTATATAGTAGGTATAATGTATAAACTTAACAGGTTCGCGGAATCTAAATTAAACCTATATAAAATAGTCGAGTAATTGTTAATTTCTTAAATGCATGTACTACTTTTTTATAAAATCTTTGTAAAATCATACACACTTCTATAGTCAAATATCGACATTAATGTTATTCCCGGAGGGAAACCAGTCACCAGTGTAGAATTAAAATTAAAAGTCTGCTTCATCTCATAGAAAATACTTGAAATTGGTAAGTAAAAGAAATATATAACTATCGATGGTTTATTTTAAATAATTTTAAACCATTAAATATATTATATTATTATGACTATTTTAAACAGGCGAATTTATTTATTTGATGTATTAATTTGTTATACTATATGAATGAAGATTTCGATTTTCTAAATCATATCAATGTAAATGCCGATTATGAAGGTACCTATACCGATTCCAAGTGTTATAAATGATAGTTTTTTTGACACACAACTTTAAATACTAAGACAAAATATATGAGTAAAATATAAGTAAGTAGATAATAAGCCTTAAGAAATCCCAGCCCTAATAAAAACGTCATCATTTCCATTGACAATTATATTATATTATGCAGAAATGGTACAGATACAACGAAAATTCTATAGATTTTTATTTGACATTTTAGAAAAGAAATTTGTGTTGATAAATATTGCATGATTTCATACTTTATTACAAAAAAGTAATGGGTTAAAGAGTATACAAGAAATGTAGGTACTTATTAAAAAGAGTAAGTACTTATAATTTAAAATTAAATAAAAATGTTAGTAAAAAAGTGTTTGCAATTGAAAAAATAAAAGCTATAAAAATCTAATTTAGATAATCGAAGTTTAAAATAATAATATGCACATCATTTTATTTTTGCAGAGCAGCCGGTATTAAACTTTTTTAATAATAATCAACTATAAACATTATATTAGACCATAAAAAATTATTTTGCAAAATTATGAATTATTACCTACTAAACTCGTATAAATATCTTCATACAAGATAAACACAAATATTAGATCATATATAATATAATAGTAAATTATAGTCAAAAAAAAACTTTAAAGATTAATTTTAAGTGATTAATGAATCAAAACATTTTACTTAGTCAACTTTGCCATATTGTGCTACAGCAATAATTCAAATCTAGTACAAAGACGGAAACTATTGTTGTGTAACGCAATTATTTATGAACAAAGTACCTATACGAACATAATTTATATTTTATTTCTAGTTGAAAGTTAAGACCATAGTCTCATATATTGATTTATGTAATTTCATTTAGGCCATATTAGTGTAGACCTTTGTTCAACGACAACATTTATGAAATTAAAATTTACCAAAACGAAAAAATTAATATTTTTGTTAATTTGAGTGCACGTAATATAAAAATAGCAATACGAGGGGACACATAATAATACAGTTGTAGACAAGTATAACAAAAACTGAGACAAAAACCAAATGGCAAATTATAATAATTTCTAAAGAACGTTTTAAATTGCGCCTCGTTAATTGTATTACACTCACATCAGACTGTCAGAGTTAACCAACTAAGCAGCAGGAAGAACCGAAGTGAATAACTACCCCGTTCTGAGCCGTACAATAAACTCGTTAAAGAGGGGTTTTTATTTTTTTCTTACCAAAAACAGACACTAAACTGTTAACATTTGTATAGAAAGTAGCAAATATTTTTTTCGAATAATATCGTAGGAAGAAGAGCATAGTTACTTAAGCATAATTAATTTGTCCGAAGCCATCAACTCCTTTAAACTATTTCCATCAAAAATACATTTTTAAATAAAACAGCTCTGTCAATAAGAAGCGCCAAGCAGGTGTAGTCAAAATTCATTAGTTCATTAACTCAAAATTAAAATATTCTCTGTAAACCGTGAAATAGCGTTGGTAAATTAAATGAACCTAATAATTTAATAAAATATGTAGAATAGACATTAATAATGAGGTTTGAGTCTAATATTTGATGTAAGTACTACATAATATTTTATACCTACCCACACAAGACATTAATAATTTATGAATGTTGAAAATAACAACTATTAATAACCATTGAGGTAAGCTAACAAAATTAAAATTAAATACAAACAAGAACGATTCAGCCATACAGAATCTAGTATATTCAAATTATATTCATATAGGAATTATTTAGAATAGGAAAACAGTCAGTCGTTTATTGTAAAATGTAATATATAAAAGTACATACATTTAACACCAACTTTTTTCATTGGTGGAAAATCTTACCATCCAAAAAAAAATTGTAAGCAACTAGAGGTACTCAATGGAACTTTGATTTAACAAAAACAATTTTGGAGTATCAGTTAACTCGTAAATCAGCATTAATTAAACGGTCCCATACTACTTGATACATAAACCAATACTACCATCAGACATGGAATTTTTGGGAGGTAGGCTAGGGAATTAGTTGAAGAGGCTAAGCATACGTTTGTCCCTCCCGAATTTCAATGACCTTACAAGCGCCTGAGTTTAATATTTTAACTTTTCAGAGTACCTAGCCTATATAATTCACGTTTCTATTGTTATATATTATATTAAATAATAATTATAGTAAAATTATAATTATAATAAAGTAAGTACATATATTATGATGTTTTCGTTACATAAAAACACACAAGTACCTACAATACAACCGAAATCGTGGACGGCAGCAAATGCACGCAGATGACACGCGAAACTTGACCCAATAGACTGGCTGCATACAATATTTTAATGCGTGTGTAGATTTGCGTGTTGGATTTTTGCGGATTCGACACGCATGTCGTCAGACCCTCGACGATTTCGGCGGCCACAGTGGCTCACGGCGACCAGCTGTTGCGGCTTTTCACCCCCCCCGCAGTGGCGGCGCTGTTTATAAAAGGCGTATCGTTAAGATTATAATATCGGACGTAACGTGTGGCGCCCGCCTTGCCGATATGAATAATATAACACAATATAGTTTAATATAATAGTAGGTATACAATATACATTTACGTCTTCTGCAATATACACAAAAGGGCACCGCTCGAGCTCGTTGTGTCGAAACGTTACGTTTTAAGATAAAGCAAAATTTCGCGATTATAATACCTAGTATAACAATGTATTGGGTTTTCCGAATCACACGTGCGCACTTCGAGGCGGCGTTTGACGTTCATATAATAATATATTATAATATAATTGGCACTCGGTTGCGGAAAGAGATGACGGGTGGCAGAGGAGACGAATAATAATTGGACGTTCATATTGTTATAACTTATAATGTATAAAACGTAATAATATGTAATAGGTATGATAATATGTAAATATTTTACGGGCATTGAGCGCAAATGAGCAAATCGAAGCGAGAAAAGTTTTATAGTTTGTTGGTTGTTTAATTTAACCAAGTATTAAAAAATGCAGACGAACAGAATTCAAAAGTAGGTACTGCCATTTCATTAAACACGTATTAATCAATTTATTGTTATTAAAAACTATTGTTACAAGCAAATACTATTCACTTTAGTTGACAAACTTCAGACAGCACATACCTATAATAAGTACGTATCATTAAATTCTAACCGATCGATGCGATTTACGCTGCCTTCTCCACTGTTGAATTCTGGGCTTATTTCTACATAGTAATCTTTATGGAACATTTTTTTTTTATTAATTGTTATTTGAAAGGTGAGAAAAAATTGATTTGCCATTATTCCAATTAATCCTATCGTCCGTGGAAATGTACGTGCATACAACACGTACGTATATATTGTATAGTGATTGGCACCCAAACGCGGAAGGAAGGACGGGGTGATGGCATGGATGAGCGACGGTGCGCGGAGGACGATCGAATTATTATTATTATTATTATTATTATGTAGGCACTGAATATTTATAATAGGTGCGTGTTTGGACGGCGAGGGGCGCTCGACGGGTTTAGTGAGAGGACGAGAGAAAAAAATTTGATAATAATACAAAAAGATACATTCGCCCCAATCGAGCGACGAAAAAAACCTATACGGGATCGGTTGAGTTCGGTGTATAAAAATATTGTGTACACTGCCGAGTATATTAAAAAAACATATATATGTACGGTCTCTCAGCCGAGTGTTTTGTGAGCCCATGTGCGGTGAGTGTGTTTGACGACAAACTCGTCACACGCCGACGATGACGCCTATGCAGTACAACACAAACCGCCGTTAGTAACGACATGGTAGGTACTCTCTCTCTCTCTCTCTCTCTCTCTCAACGTTGTCGCCGAGCCGAGGGACGAGCGAACGAGTGGTGTGAATTTTTACGAGTGGATTTTGTTTGATATTTTTCATATGACCGGTTTTTTTATTGATTTCCATCATAACACAACAACAAACAACTACAACAATAACAACAATGATAATAATAAATTATATACGGGTAGCGCGCGGGCGAGTGATAGTTTATCAAACGCACGTTTGTGTGTTTATTTAGGTCCCATATTATTTTACGTGCACCTATATGCCAATGTGTCTCTCTCGGTTTCTGCTGCACCAGCATATAATATAATATAATAATATATTATTATAATATTCAATAATAAACGCGTTATGCGGTGCATAATGCGTCGGCGAGGGAGGTGGGGTAGGGTATACAACTCGAAGGGTTCGTCGGCGGTGGCGTCGGACCCGCGGGGTCGTGTTTTGATTTCGTCCGATACGTCTTTCACGGGCCATAAAACATATACAGGTCGGTGGTCGAGTGGAGGGTGGATCGGTATATCGGAGGGGGTACACTCCGACAACGATTAATCAAAATGCACGCCCAGAGCGTTTGCCAAATCCTGGTGGGCCCTTTTCCCCCGATTTGCATCCCGTTTTATACTTTTCACATATTATTATACCTATATATTATACGAAAACCCGTGTGTGGAACGTCGATTTTATACACTATTATTGCCAATAGGCCAACACCGTGTAGAACCCGCTACATAATAAAATATAATATGGTTTATTTTATAGGTACCTACGTTTTTGGACGTATAGGCTTTTACGAAAACGTTTAAACGCGTCACGCGACTTGTGATTATTATTATTATTGCAATGTAAACAAACGAGCACCTATAGGTTTAGGAAAAATTACAAACTGGTTTAACGGCTAAATTATCTCCTTAACTACACAGGCTTTCTTATATATACGTATAATAATCCCAGCATCCAATTAATTTATCTCTAAATAATCGCGTATCATAAAAAAAACACTAATAGATGCCTATATAAGAACTTCGTCTTTAAACGAGGACGTAACAAAAATAATTGTCTTCCATAATTATTCATAAATTGTAAACGATTTTATACCAACTTAACACTATAGTAAAACATTGGATGCGATAATGACAAATATCTTTTATAAAATATCTACAACGATGTTATCATTCAAACGGTAAGTAAATTATATCAAAACGTGAGTTTACATATTAAGAAAGTTTTGTTTGACGGGTCGACAAATGAGATTTTTCCACGTGATAAAAGATAGGCGAATAAAAATTAATTAAAACGGAACGAAACGAGATTAAAACGCCCAACGCCCAAAACGCGTTAATATAGTGAGTAGTGACCCTGCAGCAGTGTTAAATTATCTTTACTAGTGATTCCGTGTTTTATTGTCGAACATTTATTTACTAGAGTGAAAAAAAACTACCGTCGACCGCAAAATAGAAATTAAAACAACCAAACAAACAAAAAACGTATAATTCAAAATCAAACAATGGCATGTGGGCCGAGAGGGGAGACATTTCAGTTGCCTACCTACCGCTATATAATGATAATATACCAAATAATAGTAATCACGCGCGATTTCGATAATTACAGAGAGCGTAAAATATTATTATGTCATAAACGCAATCCGGCCGCCCATATTATACTATTATACGTAGTCAAATGTCTCATCAATCAATCGTCTAGCGATTCCATAAATCATCGTTTACACACCAAATTCAAACGAATATTTACACACAGCGCCGACTGTATTAATATTTGATTCTTCAACGCCGCAGTAGACATTAATAATAATCTCGGCAGAGATCACAATCACGAAGCGGTCCTAAGGAGCGGATGCTGGCTAGTATATTGTCTCACCTACCTGTGTACAAAACATGTTACAATAATTGCAAGTCATATTTTCCATGCTCGTCCAAAAGACGCGGCTGGCGCGCGCTCACAATCGAGTGGCGTCATAATATATATTATAATAATACGGTTAATCACCACCTGATGATGATGATGATAACAATAATAGTAATAATAATAATTTGACGCTATTGTTTGGATACGGGGACGACGTGGACGAGAGTAGATCCTGCAGAATAAGTGAGTATACCTATTTTCGGGCAAGCAGTCCTGCAGTGTTGAACACGCGGATGTGTGAATATTTGGTTGGACATAGAATCTAAGTACTCTCTGGTAGATTATTATAAGTATTATTTGTTGGTCCATTTTTGACATGAGACGCCTTTTTATATTGGTCACAGACTTAAACATATTTTGTTTCTTATCATGAATTCGCACGAGTTGATAACTGTTTGATGTTTAATTATATCTATCTATATCGTGACCGAATGAACTAATAAGTAAGAAGTTTGAGATCGTCTTTGATAAAAATCCAGTTAAATTATCCTCCTTACATTTATCGAACGATTATTGGGCAAAAAATGGCTAAATGAGCCTAAACGACACAAATTATAACACAATCTCGATGTGTATGCACTGGCCACCAAGACTGCAGCACAATGCACGCGGTAGTTGTTTTTGGGACACACTACATCGCCACCGAAGTGGTACCTAAATATAATAAAAGTGACCTACCGATCGTAAACCACGGCAGGACGACTGCAGCAGCCAAGGTCGCGCCGGCGTCGCATACCGGACACGCACCTCGCCGCCATCGCTGTCGTTACAATAATAACGTTGATAATTGACGTTACTACATAATAATATACTACACATAATAAATGTAAACGGTGAACGCGTGCTTACCGGGAGGGCACAGGCACTGTCCGGACGTCACGTCCCGCTTGTTCCTAAGCGGCTGTTCTAGTCCCATCGTGATCCCGGCCGCCGTCGGATAGTCGGCCGACAACTGCCGCTGCATGGCTGCTACAGCGGCCTCCAGCGTGGCCACTCGGCGCTCTAATGCTGAGTGCGAGTGCCACGCGTACACTGCGACCGCCAGGCAAAGCGCCGCGGCCACGGCCCACTGGCCGACCGCAGACGCCCGCCGGACCGCAGACGTCTGCTGTCGTTCGGCCGCCATGTACTGCAGTGCGCGGGTGGTGGTGATGGTGGTTGTGGTGTACCCTTTCGGTACCGTCTGCGACAGATGAGTCGAAGTCGGGTTCCAAGTCGGAGCCTGTAAAGCTGTGGGGTGTCTTAAGTGTGTTTCCTATACGCAATCGCGGAATTCACGTTAAGTGATCTGCTGGAAATTCGCGCGGGGTCCGACCGCCGACACCGGTTCGAACATTATCGTGCACGGACGCCTATATACCGATAACGAGATAATAATTTTCACTTTCCCGTAGGTGTATTATATTATGCAGACACGATTAGATCCCGTATTTATTTGGAGGAGATAATTTCACGCAACGCTATAGCAAAAAAAAAAAAAAACGAATTTTAAAAACCAAAGAAAACCGAATTTCACCGCAATACGTGTACGAGAAAAAAAATAGCACACTCGAAAAAAAAATTATATCGATAAACCGATGTATCGTGCGGTAATAAACGCGCGCGGAAAACACGTAAATACGGCGACGAAAAGAAATTCGTGAGACGAGCTAGAAACACATAAGCAAACGGTTACGGCGACGTGCGAGTACTGACTGAAGAAGAGTGGTGGCGGCGGCAGTGGTCTTCTCTGATACCGCCGTTGACCGTGCGGCGGTGGGGGGAACGAGGGTCGGCTCGGGGGGGTGGGGCCCCGGAGCGAACGCCGCCGCAACCCGACAACGACGACAGCGCGAGTATATAATATAATATTATATGCGACGCGTATAAAATACGCATTATAATTTTTCGATAGCACGATTGGGGGGTGGGAAGAAAAAATGGAAACGAAAAAAAAATTTGTACGACTCGAGAGGGTTGTACAATACGAAGCAAACACGGGAGAAACCTGCTGCAATTGCACGCGCGAGGACTCCTATATACCTACATAATATAAATATACGATGTATATAATGTATAATATACGTATACATAAACGTGTTCGCGGTATGTGTAGGTATATATATATATATAATATTATTGTGTTACGTGCCATTATTGTGACGTCGTCGCGTGTGTGTTTACCTCGTCGTCGTCGTAGTTTTCTTAATATAATAACGAGCGAGAGCGAATCCCTCTGGAGCATCCGCGCGCAAGGGGGTGCGCGGGATCGAAAGAAATCAGTCCGCCATTCAGAGAGATCTCTTTGAATTCCGCGGGTGCGGAACGGCGCTGTATTATTATTATTACTATATTATTATTATTATAAACTCCACGTGGCCGCGCGAAAATATTAACCCAAATGACGTATTACGCACACCACATATACTTATATACAATATATATTATTATCGGTTGGCGGGGGGGGGGGGGTGTTAAAAATAGTCGTCGACAGAACTGCTGGCTGCAGCGGCGGGGTGCTTGAATTTACGGTGATTTCCCAAGCGAACGTCGCAACCGCGAGCGTATAATGCCCGCCAAATATATACATCATAGCATATAATATTGTGTAGCAATATTTTCGCTCCCCCGACGCGGACAGTCTCTTAAACAATTTTATCGTATACAACAGTTGATATACATCGTATCCTGCAGCTACCTCTATTGCATTCGCCATTATTATAACCACAACTATTACACCTACCTACCATACTTCCCGTGATTTAACACGAACGTGTATAACTCGATTACCTATACCCATATAATGTATGTAGCATAATAATGTTATATATAGGCACATCAGCTGCGGATCCAGACTAGAGATTTTCTTCGGAAGAATGATATTGTTATGGATGAAGGGGGGTGTGCAGGAAAACGCTAAACTTCATTATTGATAGGTATGTAATAGCAGTGTAAACAGACTCTTTCAAAGAAAAAATGTACAAATATACAATATGACGTTTAATCCTTTATCTTAGTGGTACGAATATCGTATAAATATCGGGTCTATCTTATTTTGGGCTCTACGTTGGTCAATCAGTCAGTCAGCCGTTAGGACAAATTCGATTATATACATGTATATATATATATACATATTTTATACATTTTATGATGTGGAAAACCTGTGATGGGTGTATGGCCTATTACTCGCCTCAAGACGATGTTTACGCATATTTCTTTACAATATGGTTGAGCTATTTGACTTACGCATTAGGTACCTTTTTTTTTTTTTTTGTGGTATCGAGAACCAGAGGGGGGACCGCGTTAGCATTACTTCCCCTCAGAACCTAAGCATTAGGTAACTACCTATAATCGACATGACTGTGGAAGATTGAGTAGATAGTAGATACCTACCTACAAGGGTGAGTATATATTTGGGAAGGAGGGGTTGCATGTCCCTTACTCCCTTTTTCTCTGGATTCACCACACTGTAGTTCAAAAAAAATATGCATAGGTATAATAATATCTAGAATTCGTTTTCTTTCCTGCAACACTATTTTCACTTCACCGAATTCATATTTTTAATAAATCATCAAGTTATAAATAATTGTTTTTGATTTGATAAAAAAAATGTTTCTCTGTTGAATCGCACTATTAAAAATATATTATAATAGCAATTTATTATCTATCTCTTTATACTTTTCAACTCAAAATATTGCATTGTAACAATAATTATTATTTACTCGGCTGATTATTTATCTTATTGATATTATATGTATTTAAAATGCACTCATTATTTCGACATTTGATATTTATTACTATATACGAATAAATTCACATCACTGCGGTAAATAATAAACTTGTGAAATATAGTCGGCACACGTAAAATTAGTTATTTATACAGGTATTCTAGTACCGATACGCAAATTTTACATAAATACATAATTAAATCAAATGTACATAGTACATTGTACATCTGTAATATATTAACAGAAAGATTATTGGACATTTTAATGACTGGATCCCATTTAAACAAAAGCGAAATAAGCAATTTCCATACAATCGGCATTGATTGATCTCATCCGTGCGATGAGGTAGAATTTAAAATATCCACCACATCGATCCGATAGAGACTGCTTATAAAACAACTATTATACGATAAATGTAATAATCACATTCGCATTCATTATTTTGAAATAAGAATCGATAAACCTACATAACATGTAGATACATAGCCAATTGGGTTTGTAAAAAACCTGAGTATTAGGTATATACTTTGTTCAAATTCAAATATGATAACTCAACAGATGACGAGCAGATAAAATTATAATTATAATTATACACCTATACTCTATAATGTATATACATGTTTCTGAAATTGCTTATTATATAGGAACACGACACTCTAAAATAATTTGATCAAAACAAAATATATTATTTTACCTGGCAATTAAATTTAAAATATCGAAAATAGGTAATGATAAAGGCCTGAAATTAAAAATATAATTAGTGCAGAAAGAAAATTAAAAGACTGTTGTTTGGTTGAATTTACCTTAAAGGCGTTTATTTCGTTTACTTAAAAAAACCCATATTATTAGTTTAAGGTGATTATTAATATGTTTTTAATTAAAACTATTCAGTATAAAAAGCGTTATACTTAAAATAAATCATGCAAATTATTATATTTTTTTTTTCGTATTACCTATTTTATAGTAGTGCAGTTTGTTAATTTGGGAAAATTATCTGGGATAAATAACATATTAAACTGTAATTCTTAAAAACAGTTAAATACGTATTACTAATTCATCATTGACTTTTACTGCAATTTATTATGTTTTGATAAATTAATAACTGTATAAATTTATTACAATTAATTATCTTACAGTGAATTGTGATATATTAGTATAATAAATTATTAATTACAATTGTAATAACAAAGTGAATTGAAATAGGTATATGAGTTGGTAAGTGTATGTGCGTATAATTCAGTGACGTTATAAAAATTGTAATTAATTATAGCTAGTATTCAACTATTCTAAATAATTGTATTTGTATGTAATATAATTTATAATTTGTTTTCCACCTAACACCAGCACAAAATATATTAACTTGTATCATCTTAAATTAAGAAAATATTATATTAAAATCAAAATTAAATGCATGTACACTATTATAAATATTTAGGCACTTAATTATTTAGTAAGATATTAGTATATTTATAGTAACTACACATTTAAGTTATTTATCGCGCTAATATAAAAACCACTTTAAAGGTACAAAGTCATGTAAGACATCCGACAACCTGAAAATCACAAAGGTAAAGGTATATTAAGCTCAAATAAAACCATTTCAAGAAATAAAATTGTATTGTTCTGATATATGTATATAGTATATAATACAATTTATAAAGATACTACAGTATTATAATGTGCGTACCTAATGTGTAAAATATTATAATAGTAAAATACATTAAATCAAACTTAATGGTTAAGATAAAAATGTCTAATTTTATTTGAAACATCGAAATTGTATTTACTTGATGTTTGTAAAAATATAATAATAATACTATTTGCATTCAATTTAACCTGAATTAAATACCCTAAAATAAAATTCAACTATTCCCAACACCCTGCAGACCAGCGACATCGACCGTTATCTTACGGAAGGCTATTGACTAATACTTATGTATAACAAAATGTAATGAACATACATACCTTTTATCTATTTTACATGTGTTTGCAATATTTAAATGTTTATATGTATAACTGAGGGCAGTTAGTACTATGTCCGGTTAAAGTTACGAACACGGCTGAATTTTCCCAGTAATAAAATTGATTATCAGCCGGTTAGAGTTAACCGTCACTTATCCGGACATTGTAAGAACCAGCCTTAGGCTGGTATTAGTAGTCATAGTAACACGAGAATTTGAGATGTGATAGGTATACTATAACTCGAAGTTAAATTTAATAATATATGATTTATATCAACTTATTAGTACTTTTTTTTAAACATTTTTGAACCAATGAAAATTTAGATATCTATTTAAACATATGTCACTTATTTGATGAGAACATCGTGGATATTGCAGTTCTGGGTTTCTTACAAGTCACACTTAAATGTAAACTTGTCGAGATTTCGAGGATTAATTATCAAAAATAAATGTTATATGTTTATAGAAAGTCTCGATATTGACAGTATATTTAGATTTAATATTAATGTATTACACATCGATTCCATTTTTTTTAGTATTTTAGTTATAAATATTTTTACAAAATAAAAGTTAAACCTAAATTATTATTTACACAAAATGGAGTAGTAACCACTAACCAGTAAGAATAGTAAGGGTTCATAAAATCGTATAATACGAGAGGGTAAGATACTCAAGAGTCGAGCACTTCTGCTATTTAAGTAAATTTACTATTTAAATAGCTATTGTGGAGGACTGAGTATTTCTAATATTAATGCACCTCTGAATTAAAATATGTCGTGTAATTTATAAATGTATAATTACGTCTAACAGAACATAAAACTGTACTTTGACGCTTGTTCCAAAAGAATCCCACAGTGTACCTAAATACGTTCACCAAATGTTCAGTTGATTGTATATTTATAATATCTCTGTATCCATTTCTTTTTCTTACTGAGTTCTTTAATTATACTCTCAAATCGATAATCTTTTTTGTTTTTAAAATTAACACCTATACCCAACTTAACCACTAAACCATCACCTGTAATTTATTGACTACAGTGTTAAAGCTATAATTATGATAATTGTATGTTTTGTACACACTACACAGATTTCATCAAATTCATATTATTCATATATTATTATTATTGAGTTATTCTTAACGTATATTATAAGTAGATACTAATATCGTTGTATATATAATTCATGATAATGTTTATTCAAACTGCCAATCACACACACACACACACACACACACACACACACACACAAACAAATAAACAAACAAACACCTGCGCATCATATAATAGCATCAAGATAAAATAAGATTTAGTAATATTTTGTTTACTAATTACAATATTAGATCATTTTGAATAATTGTAATGAATATTATACGGATAATATTTGGAAATTATCTGCAATAAAAATTGAACCTTTTAAGTATACAAAACACGTTTCATTTCATTCGAAGTTCGATTGATATCTTATCGTTTTGTGTGAAGGCATTGTACTATTGCATAAACAAGTATACTTAAGTAGGTAAGATTATGTAACATTCAGGCCATGTCTGTAATATTATTGTTATACCTATAGACATCTATTAAAATTGGCTATATGTATTATAACTCTTTACATGAATATATATGAGTTTCTATGGTAAATGGGAATAGTTGTGTACTGATGATATCAGAAGTTATAGGTACATGTTAAATTATAAATATTGACAAAATGTCCATGACTCGAAAAACTACTATCAAGGATTGTTATTAAGGATGTGCAATATTTTTTCGAAAAAACCAAGACGAATTGTTATAACATATAATGTGATAAGCAATATAATACTATATTGTATTCAATTGGTCTTCCGTTATTTCGGTTTCCTCAGACTACAGCTGCTCACTTGAGCTGTCCTACTTGAATGCATTCGAGTTGGGTATATTTTTTTAATGTGAAGTGTAACGAGTATATTGTACAGACTTTGATTTTAAATTAAACCATGTAGATAGTTAAGATCATGTCACACCTTTGATATTATAGTTTGTAATTTATAGTGAGGCATACTGATATTGTTTATTGAATTATATATTATATATTTGTTATTAGTGTTATTATCTACCTTTAAAAAATATATAAACATTTTTATGTCATATGATTTATGATTTAATTATTTACATTATTTTTCTTTTAAAATGCAGCAATATTGTTTAATGTGTATGCATGACTTTTTATAATATTAATGTAAAAGTATAATAATTATTAAAATAATCTATTATAAATTATAAAGCTACACTTTTAAAAGATAAATTATAAATTATTTAAGTTTTTTATTCAAAGTTCAAAATTTAAAATACCATTTACAGGAAGTTTAGGTATGTACGAAAAAAACCATTGTTCATTTCGCGGTACTCGTACAAATGTACAAGTGGAATGTACCTAATTCAATGTTGTATGGGTCGTTTTTGTTTTTTTACGGCGTAAAAAATATTTTTAAATAAAATATACAAGACATAAGCATTCACTATTCCGATAAACATTTTTAATTTTTCAAGAGAAATAAAAACACCGCAAATATAGGTGGTAACTTTTTACCATTAACTTTCAATATTTTTTTTCCAATTTAATATTTCTGGCAAAGAAAACGCAAAATATTAATACATTTAGATTGATTATAACAAATTGAAAGGTATTTTTATTCGATTAAAGTGTACAAGTTTACAAAACCATACTAACGTTGTAATTTAATATTGATATGTCCTTCACTTGGCTTGGTCACTATTATGTTTGCATCTGTACACAACTTGTTGTCAACCAGCACGGGTCGCTGAATGGATATCGAATTTATAAACGCAATCATAGATCGTAATCAATTAAATTGTACTTGTATACAAGCATAAAATATATACATGTAAACGAAACCCGCAGCTTGATAAATATTTTCGTAACAATATACTCGATACCTATACATATCACTCACAAATTGTAAACCACAATTCGAGCTTATATTTTTTTCCGTTAAAGCTTGATGGCTTATATTAAACACTAACTTGTGTAACGTCATAAAAACCCCTTCAACATTGTAAAAAAAAAATATTTACATAATATATTATAATCTGATACGATCACAATACCTTCAAACAGCTATCTTTCATTCAAAAGTATTAATGGATTTTAAATTAAAAATCACCAAAGTATGTGAAACGTTATTAATTGTAATACTAATAATAAAGTCTGTTAACAGATGAACATAACTGTCATGACTATACTTATGTCCCTAAGTGTATTCTATTGTAATGTGGTAAAATGCATCTTCAAACATGAAGTACATAAAATGATTATATTTTATCTTGATAAATAAACTGGAAACCCTAAATCCTCGAGCAGTATCACAAATCTAAATTCAATTTTGAAAGTGACTTCAAAAATAAAATTGACGTTTAGAAAATGTCAAAAAGTTTTATTTCTGATCCAATTGATAGTAATCCGAACGTTTAGCCAACTACACGTTTTACGAACTTTAGAAATAAATTGATTCTCTGAACTCATTTTTAATGAAAACCAAAATATCATTTCCATCATTGACGTGTACCCAACAAACAAAACATGATATTGTTAAGTTAAATTGTAGTTTAATCAAGATTCAAGGGTTATCATATTTTTTGGTTTTCGTAAAACCAATTAGAAATTAGTTGAAGTTGACCCTAAAATGTCGACTATTATAATTTATAACCTATATAAAATATATCAAATATAAGTTATAACTAAGTAACAACTATGTCAATACACACCAGGCCTACTAGGGCCACGTATCACGGAGATGTTTCCCTATAGGAAAAAAATACTAAATCAGAGTGATGTATTACTATTATTATTGTTATTGCATTAAAATCTATGATAAATCATCATGCAACTCAGCAAATACACAAGTGCCAACTACTTTAATAGATTTTCAATCAATAGTTAAACTTACTAGACATTTTTAAATCACACCTTATATTTTAAACCTGTAGTTTCGCTGTTTTTCTCACTGCACATTTATATTGTTAGCAACTAAAAGTTGTTACACACTTTCGATGTAAACATTTTGAACCCCTCAATATCAAGAACTTTAGGTTCCGGGAAAATTAACCACAGACTAAAAAAATATTAAATTATTCCCACTAAACTATTAAAATAAAAATCTTTATATTTTTATAATTATTGTATTAATTCTTAATAATTATATGTTTGTACCTCGAAAAATATTTTTGTTGATCGAAGAAGAAATTCAATTTTTGCAGCACTCTTCCCTAGAAACACTGCTCTACACAGTAACTGCAGAAAAAAAACTTACAATCAATAAATTACCATACCTATAGTATAGTAGTCACTCGAAATCTAAAAATGTACCTACATTTTTATCAAAAAAAATACAAAATATTACATAATGGAAATTTAATGTTATCGGAATGACTGATAGTTTAACTTTTTATCAAATGAATAATGATAAATTATCAACAAACTCAACAAAGTATTTAAATATATGCGATATGTCCATTATAACAATGAAAAAAAATACATTACGAAGTTTATATACGTACATCAACCATTATAACCGTACGATTTGTAAAGCGTATGCGGGGGATTTAAAATGGTCCGTTATTATATAAGTGTACAATATAACTATATTATAATGCATCCACTACAACCGTTGTCCATTTCCACTCCATCCGTAAAGAGATATATATGCACGTTAAAGATATAATATATACAAAGTATAATACCTGATTAACATAACCAATGTTTTTTTGTTTTTTTTTTTGTTTTCATGTAAAACGTTTAATTCGTGAACGAGAAGCTGATTTAGTATAGATGAAAATATCAGAGAGAGAATTTCAGTCTGTACTGCACAGTACTTTAGTACCTAGAAATTGTGTGTGTGTGTGTGTGTGTGTATGTGTTGTCGAAAGCGAGATAGTAATTTCTTTCTAAATCATTCCAAAACCTTATAAAAAATACGTTGTCAAATATATATGGGTACCTATATACATATATGGTTATATACTATTTTATATGATTAAAAACAAAATGGGTTAGTCCCATCTCAAATAAAACAATATGTTATCTTAGTTACACTGGTCACCGATGAATATAATATAATATGTAAACTCGAAGGTTAAATTGATTTTTGATCGATACCATGTATGGCTCCTCCATAATTAACTTATGTCATTACCATGGGTGCGCCGACGCACATGTCAAAGGCGAAAATAAACAGACGCACTGCATCACACAGAATCAACGACTATAAGACTTTACAAGTATTAGCAATATTCAATCGTAAGTGCGTGAATAGTGTTGATTACATTAAAATATTATATACATATCATATAAAACGTCTGTTCTTTGATCTTTGGCTAGGCCTCTTTTCTGATTAGGCCATTTGGACAAGTATATATCTATAAGTATCATAAATGTTCAGAGTGTAATTAATTTGGATAGTTTTATCTATCTGCTCAGCATCAAATAACAGAAATACAGAATAGTGAATACACTGTTTTATTGCTTTATAGATTTAAAATTAATTATAATACCTGCAGCATAGCCGTATTTATTTTTAGCGATTGAAAACGAATTAAATACGGCTGTAACGTGTTGCTTATTTTAAATAACGAAAGTGATAAATATCTACGCATAATATTATAAACCAGACATTTTTACAACAGTATTTATATAGTGTAGTATAGCTTTATATAGGTCAACCCGATCTTGTTAGGGATAATTGTATTTATACTTTAGACTTTAGAGGGTATAGGTTTTTTCAGAATAATCTGACCTATATATTTTAATTAATCTATGTAAAATGTATTCCATATAATATTTTAAGCAAATGTTCCAGATGTTTCGATACCTGTACCTATCATAACAGCGCCGGACTGGGAAGAAATTAGCTCCTAAAACTTACATACTAACAACAATACATATTGATCTTATAATATATTATTATTATGTATCATGTATGACATTGTATATAAACATAACAATACATTGAATGTCGATTTATTTAACAACACACCCTTATAAAGTTACAAATTCTAAAGTATGAATTCATACCTAATAACATACATGTATAATCGTAAGCTTAGGTATAAGAAAGGCACAAATATTAATTTATACTCATACATAATTATAAAAAATTACTCACGTTTTAATTAAAATTTAATATTATTATTAATTATATTGTTTTGTAAATAAAAATGGGTTTGAAATCAAACTTAGCAATAAAACCTGCGTACCGGAATATAGGCCGAACACACTAAATCCTACGAATAGGTTAAAAACGTTTACACATTTTACATGTATACAATTGATCTATAAGTAATTATTATCAGCAAATAATTCAATTTTAATAATGTAATATACACTTACCTTTCATTGAAAACTTCGGTGGAAATTTAAAATGACTAGCTAGACGAAATAAAAATTCAGAGTGCATATTATTATGAATACTTAATAATAAACTAACATACACCTATTATAATGTAGGTACTAACATGACATAGAATCATTAGAACCTAGTTATTAATTTACTAGAGTTATAGTATTAAAAAATAATCAATAGGTAAATTTATCTGTATATACTCGTATGTTATATGATTATGTATTGTGAAATAAATATTAGATATGCTCATCAATCTGAACCGTAAGCTGAATCAAAAATACTGTGACAAAAAAAAATCAGTAGAACTTTTGACTAGACGTACCTATTTAGAACCCACCATAAAGACGAATGCACTTTATAGTACAGTATTAATTATTAATCGTTTGTTTTTTCACATTTTGGTTTTGTAAAGTCTCATGTTGCTTAATTTGTGCCCATCACGATGTTTTAACAAATAAAAATCAATTATAAATCAATTATAATATTTAATATGACTGCACGTTATTGACGTTATCACATAAGTCATAAATTACCTATAATAATTGCAACGCCAAAATATAAAGTGTTACATCAAAGTAAATATTATTACACACTAAACGTGTAGGTTTCGAAATATTGGAGAAGTGAGTGTGTTACATTCAGTGGTCGAAGTGAGCCCCCCGATATGGCGTGATGGCATCCCTCCACTTTTTATAATTCACATTTTCTATCCCTTATTAACTTATTTTGTACGACTGTTTAAGCGATATATAAGAACTATATTAACTACGAATGACATACCTCCGCTTATTTTGATCCACTTCGACCAATGATTACATTCGAAGATAAAAGGATACTTCACAATCCTATATTAATTCAAAATACTGTAGAACGGACGAACGGTGTACGGTATGAAGATAAACGAAAAGGAATCAAAGATTGAAAGATATTTTTAAGACGAGATTGCGTTATTTACATTTGCTCGCAAGATGCCATCAACAGTTCAACTATTTTAAGTAAGAATAAATCGATTTAATTAAATATTATTTATTTTGTAACCGTTAGACCACTAAGTTCTGTAATCCAGACGATTTAATTAAAATGTACGATTAATGTAGGTATACAGGTACGTATACTTTTATACACACAGGATCAGCGATATACTTCAATATACGTACCTATTGCCTATATGTTATCTATTTAAATAGAAAATTAAATTGTGCATAAATAACGGAATATTATATTATGTTAATATTTACAACCAGTGCGAGTTTTAAATTTTTATTATAAACAAATTTTACGTTTACCTACTGATGAGTGTCGAACGAAATCGAATTGAAAATGCTCTGAGAGCGTTTTAGAATTTCACGCACCGTTCTCGGGTTTTCTGTAGTATGCAATTTATGTCATCGTAATAATGTTACGTAGTTTATGATATTATAGATTTAATGACACAACACGTGAATGACAGTGATGGGCGGCGACGGTGATAGCAGTGCCAAGATAATTTCAAATACCATAAAATACGATTTGTCAGGGACGGGACTATACTGGAGTAATTTAAAGCCCTGTGCGTAAGTACATTTTTGTTGCAAACTAGGCCCCTTTTCTTATCACGAAAATGTGTAAGTAAAAATCGTTGAATCGTCCCAGTGGACGTTTCATATCACCTCAAAACCTATATGTTTACTATTAGCTCGAGACGGCCAAATCGGGTAATATAACAGTTTTGTATCGCACGACCTCGTTAGTATTTTCGTTATAAGAATTAAGAACGCAGAAACTACCATAGCGTATAATTAGTATATTATTATATTTAATTAATATTAATCTTATTTAATAATGGTTTAAAAAAAAAACATAATACGATGATGTTATTATTGTCATATAAATGTCTAAAAAATGTGTGACCATTGATGATACATATACACAACAATTTTGTACTAGACAAAATTATTGAACCAAGTTTTACAAAAACCCTTTTCAAAGCTATCTGCGGAGTTTACGCGTTTACCCATTAGTGAGGTGATGCCCATGCGTTAATTCATTAATGACACTGTATACCCTGTAGTTCCGAATGGAAACAAAAAATAAATAAATCCACAAACAGACCAGAAAAATTAGTTTTGAAATAATAGTAGGTTAGGTAGGGTATCCCCCCGTGACGATAACGATAGAAGGGTGAGATAATATTGTTGTATAAATGTATAATATATATATATGTGTACTTTGACGGAAAGGGAGTTTAAATTTAACTCGAACACTTTGTCGCTAATGATTTTCCATGCAGGCCATTTGTATTTGTCGTACTATTAAACGGTGCGTCGTTACAAGGGACAACACAATCGTGCCTGAGAATCTATTTACCTTTCATGAGAAAATATTATGTGGATATATTGTGTGTACACTGGCCACGACGAAATGAATTGTACAAAACGGTATTAATACATCCGGCGCAACCACTCGCTTCCGAGGGATTGATGGTCAGTGATTTTGAAGGTTTGACACATGGGAAAGTCACGTCATGGACGCTCACGCGGTATACACACTCTGACATTCATATAATATTTATATTGTAACATTTCCCTTGGAGGTCTCGTACGACTATGTTCTTGGCATTTGATTAGTATTTATACACGACGGGCATACGCATGATAACATTGTACGATTATTTCCCTTCAGACACTGATATATTATTATTATATATTAACCAATAGCTTAAACAATGTAGACCGGTAGAATTTGTAAATGTAATTAAAACTTTTTTTACGTCTCCATTATCCATGACGATCGTATTTCAAATATTTTGTCTAAATAACATTGATCAACGTGATTTCTTAAAAAAAAATCAAATCACAACGAGAGTCGTAATGCGGTTTGCACACGTTTTTAATTCGAAAGAAAAATGTAACTCTGTATTTTAATAATACCTATTGTTCTCGTTAATTACTATAGTGCTTATATATTTCATAGAATTTAGTAGTTTTTTATAAAAATTATATTTTTGTGTTTGTTTTGTTTTGCTTTGCTTTGCTTTGTTTAATATGATTAAGACGAATATTTAAAAAAATAGACAAACCTAATATGATTATTTTATTTTATTATTTTACATAATAGCATAGTATTTTAGCAATAATATTTAATAGCAAGTCTTATATTTTGAAACAATATGCATTCAAATTATTTAAAAATATTTAGATACCTACATAATATTATATAGTGTTGAAATAAAAAATATGCATACCTTTCCAGTTTCTACGGTGTCAAGTAGTACAAGGCTTATTATTATATATATATACTCTATGTCTCTATAACCTCTTTACTAAAACAAAGTCGATACAATAACGGAACATACATTATAACCTACCTACACAAACAAAATGTATTTAATAAAATTGCAACATTAATTCATTAAGATATACATATTTAATTTGTTACATCAAGATACTAACGTCCAACACAATATGCGTTAGTTTATAATAATAATGTTTGTGTAGGTTCTAAATTCTCAATCCAATAACTATTATATTATATTTCTCTAACCTAAAAATCAGACGAAATATTTCGTAGCCTTAAATCTATAAGTTTACATCAAGTTGTGAATTTTGATGTACTACGTACATTCGACAAAAATACTGGAGTATACTTTACCATAGTAATATGTCATGTATTTAGAAAATATTAAATCTAGTTTAACAAAAAAAGCATGAGGTACTTTGAGCATGGCAATATCAATTAACAAATAACTGCTTGTATATTATATCAAATATGTCCATCCATTTAAGATGAAAAAAAACATAAATGAACATAAGTCGTAGTTATAAACAAAAATTTATATTCTTTAATGGTATTTTCTTGAATAACAAATTGTATACAGTTAGGTATAAATGGTATAATCATGAAGAATACACATAGACAATAAATTATATTTATTCTTCATGGGTATAATATAATAAGTAAATATGTATTTATAATTTATATAAATAACGAAGCTCCTAGTATAAATGGCTTTCTTCTCGAATATTTTATGACAAACGCAATAAGTACATTTCCAATAGACAAGCGTAGCAAAAATGTTTCATTTCAATGACGATAAGTAATTTATAGGAATTTACAATTGTATTTTATACACAAGTAAATAGGTCGATAAAATAACAATTTTGATATATAGTTTAGATACACTGTTGTATTTACAATACTAAGCACATTCTTTTTACTAATTATTATTATGAATATGAATATGAAGCTATTTCAAAGAATAAAAAACATTTTATCCCTTTCAAATAATCATTTAAGTACCTACAAAAACAGTAAGTATTCAATACAAAAACATTTTTTTAATTATAAGTGTATATTTTACTGCAGTGTGATTTTAATTGTAATTTATTATTCATGAAGTTTCACTGGTATTTTTGTCCAGCTTTTATTTTTATTAACTCGCTCGTTTGTTCCTTGTAAAAAAGGCCTAAAAAAATATGATATTAATACAAATCTAAAATTATATTTTAATTTTTAATGATAAAAACTTTTGGGTTTATTTTTAAGTGCATATATATTCTGTGTTAGTTCTTACAATCATACCAAGTGGGTATAAACTTTGCTAGTTTGAAGACTTGAATATTAGAAGTTTCTGAATAATTTTTTATGCAACAAATTTAAAATTGATAGTTTATAAATAATATTTTTGAACAATATCTGTGAAAAATGAAAGTAGATATTCATTATTCAATTTAATACCAAGAAAAAAATATAATAAAAAATAACCAAAAAAATATATTTGTAACTATTTAATATTTTTTCATATATTTAATGTACCTAAGACTTAAAATAATGATGAAATCGAACACAATCTAAACATAGATATTCCAATTGCCAGTTCACCAGTAACAACAATAACGGAACATCGAATGTAAATGTAAAAACAATTTAGTACATTTCCTATTATACAGTATTTCGCTTCTAAAAATGGATTGAGTAAACATATTATAATAATTGTAATTTTTATTTATCAAAACGCATGATGATCACTTACCGTATTAGAAACATGCCATTAAGTTAAGACACACAATTAATATTTAAAACAACGAACACTCGAGCAAATCGGCAGATTGTAAATTATATTGTCTATTATTATGTCTATGTATCTATTAAGTCCGGCAGAATCACGACGACGCGTTATATTACGAAGGTATAATATATTATATTTTCGAGTAGCATGAACGAATTTAGTATGTGTACATAGAATCATTTTATTAATATTACTGTTATTAATATAATAAAAAATAATAATAAATGTTATACAATATGGCAATACCTTCATGTATCAGAAACTGTGCAATATAGCCGGGCCAACTGCTGCCGCGTGCACATAACACTTTTAAACTCATAAAGTATATATCATATATTATTATTTTTCTGTAAGTAGCTTTATACCAGCGATAGTAATTCGACATAACCCCGCTTTACGTGTACATTTGTAAGATATTTTAGACTCTAAAGTGATCGCAGCGGAAAGTCCCAACGATTTGTGGGGCCTTTAAAGAAAATGTTTTTAGATCATTATTCTGCGTACGCCTTTATCAGTACAATAAAGACGAAACGTAAAAACCAATATCAATACCTACGGTTTGGTATTGAGTCAATTCAGCATTTACTAGGGTAAGGCAAAGTATATGACCGGCCCAATTGTATTATAACTTATAAGATAAGTATATCATAAAGTCACTCAACTTGCTTGCATGGTCGACCAATTTGTTCATGCCGCACCTGTCATATTATAATCTATAATCGCGCGTCTGCCTTTGCGTAACGACCACATTATAATATGTATTATGTATGATCTATATGGAGGAATTGCAGTATAGTTATTATTGTATATTAAATAATTTTTGTAAGTCATGCCAATATTATACGCTGAATACAGACAAACCTACATAACACTTATAATATAGTAAACCATTTTTTTATGTTAGTTAAAAAAAAATACCTTTTATACATTGCCATTTATCATATTATCAAAGCCTATCGTTTACGATTTATGAAATAAATGTAGTCTTCTTAACAAATGAGTTGGCACAAAAATATAGTATATCTATAGTATCTTCGGGTCCACTGGACCACTGCTCCAGAACGCGGAATACGTCGACTGCAAATCGTTTTCGCCGACGACGACCAACCAAGTATTTAGAGTTCGCCTTAAACGTCCGTCGTCGTCCTAAAAAATGTTCACACATGCACACACGCACACATAATATTAACAGATTAATCGCCGGGTAAACGTCATCGTATTGTATGCGGTTATTTGAACTATTAAAAACGCACAACTTAACCGGATGCCTCTTCTTCCTCATCAATTCGACACTTTTGCGCTATCAACATTTCACCGAGTGACCTCATAAATTATGTTAGGGAAGTGTACGAGTGTACTGCACATAATACGCACATAGTGCGGTGCAGTAGTGGATCTAGGAAGGAAATAAAAATGAGGTAAGACCAAAGCATGAGCGAAATCTTTTGAATGTTATGGTAGTTTTAAAAGTGATAAGCCACCACGGTTTGCATACCGCATAGGCATAGCTGCAGATAAAAATCTATGAAATATTGATACTTGCAGCAGTGCAGACTAATACTATACAGTAATACCAGCTATTACTTATATTAGTATTAGGCCTTCAGCTTTCTATTAGTTAACTACAGCAACAAACCGGAAATGTACATTCGAGGGGTGGAGGGCTTTCGCCCTCATAACCCACCCCCAAAAACTGTACCCGACGGCGATCCGGACGAAGGTATAGGTATATACTACCGTGTCGACTACATTATTTTGTCCAGCCTTGATGTCTCCGTCGGAAACCAATTACAATACACCTGTAAACAAGTGTATAAGAAATAATATTGACACGACATTAAAGCTGATTAGGTGCACAAGACGTACACAACGTGCACATCACACATGTACGCACTGCATTGTACGTTTATAATCAAAACGACGATTGTGAACGTGTTTGAGGTGACCATTGTCGTTTATTTATTAGGTACATATTATATTATTATTGTTATATTGAATTCCACGTAGCGGCCAATTAAATGATTGATGTCAATTGGCGGTGGCCGTTGATCCCCACGGGCGGACACCCCTCCACACCCCTCGCACCAATAATAGACTCACCCGTTCGGCGTGCATGCCACGTGGGGTCATCGTCATTTATCGCCGGTGTCACGCGCTGTACAACTTGAACTTCCTCACGTACTTGCTCACCGTGCCCTTGGCGCAGGGTTTGAGCGCCACGCACGTGGCCACGTCCTCGGGCTGTTCTTTCCACACGACGTGCTGCACGCCGTCCGCTCCGAGCGCGGCGGCCGTGCTCAACAGGGCCGGCTCGTCGGGTACCTGCGATACAAACGGGCACCGGACGATTATAATGATATAAAAATAAATGATATTATATTGACTTCACCAGTTTAACGTATACCTATACGTAACATTATAATAACATATTATATTATCTACATTAACGCAATATTTTATACTGTTAAATATATGACGTAATATAAGTTATACCTAAGTAGGGCTCGAACTTTGATGCGTTGGCGCGTTTTCTTTTCTTCTTTTTGATAACTAGATTTAATATTGCTAGGCATGCTATAAATTTATTTTATGACTTCACGAACAAAACATCAAAAGGTTTTAGTGCTTAGTTAATTTTTTCAGACCGCACTAGTGTTATTTTTCTATAATGCGTATTCGACGATTTTAGAACTTAATATTTGGTTGTGTGAAGATTAAAAATGTCGACATCTTAAATGGCTTAATATAAAGACATTGATTGAAGATTTCTAACTTTGTGGCCATATTTATTTTAAATATGTATTGTGAAGGGATTGAAGACATGAAAAATACAGAGAAAATTATATGACAATTTTTAGATTTAACTAAATTTATAATAGATTTACAATAATTTTTGCACGTGATGTATGAATATTGTTTATAATATTTGGGTAGATCATTTAAATTCGAGCTTTATTTTTAAGTACAATAATAATTTATATTATAATTATTGTTTTTATCTAATGACAAGGTGTTGAGTGTAAATTATGTACGACTCACTCACCGTGGTAAGACTCCGTTCGACATGAACCGTAATTGTATGACCAAAAAAGTATGATAATAATCAAGGGTCATTCTAGTCCAAAAATATTTCAATAGAATGCCTAGACTATTAATTATTTAATACACAAAAACTCAATGAATATTTAAATGAACATCGGTTATACCGTTATACGACTGATCGGTATAATTTTGAAACAACAGTATAGGTAATCGGTAAATAGTTTGGGTTTAAGCGCCTTTAAGATAACGTTCTACCAATCAATTTCATGACAGAAAAAAAAACACATTTTAATACGTTGTTAATTCTAATCAATGTTATAATCTGGTTTTAAGAATACACAATGGCAGTCACGTACTCAAGCGACCCCACTATAATTGCAATAGTTATAATAGTTATATTATACGGATGGACACATCGAAAACTATGTATACATGGTAATTTAACAAGCATCTCACCCTCTTTGCTCTTCATTAATATTGCAATAATTCAACCATAGTATTCACCTAGTATTTTCTGTTTAATTGATTTACAAATTAAACCTAGGTACCTAGTAAGTGAGTTAAGTTATATTATTTATTTCATTTTTATAATTTGTTATAATTTTCTGAATAATAACTATTAAGAACATGACTAAACAAATATTAAACGTGCATCTATTTAAATTGTACATATGACCATGGCCGGATATCCAGGTTAAGACCATTACAGTATAGGTACATAAAGTTCAATAAGTCTGAAACTATACTTGTTCTAATCTTGATTTAAGTACCTACATCAACATTTCAAGAAGTTATCTGCTTATAATTTTGTATCGTCACATTAGAGTAATAGAGTCCTTAAATCGTACAAGAAATTTTAATTATTCGAAAATATGGTCTTTGAGCATACTTAAAAGTGCTTAAATACCGATTTTAAGTGACTTGATTATTAAATTAAATAGGAGGTAGGAATGCTTGATGATTCGCCCTGTGTATGGCCTACATGCAGTGTCTTGAGTTCTACGCGTTTCGTGTTAAACCAATAAAAGTGTACATCGTACGTATATTTTTTGAACAAAACATCCAAAAAAATGGTCGCATATAGGCAATATTGTTTTTGTTTGTATTTTACGAATACCTTCGTTATTACATAGTATAACCCATAACTTAAATAATATACTCACACAACTCAAATATGATTTTAGTACTGTAAAGAAAAACCTAATTGAAACCACAGCCCTGAAATACGCTTGTAGAAACTACAGCACAAACGACAACATCAATACAGAAGTGATCGTATAGGCCTAGGGTATAATTCCCCCAGAGGCGGAAGAACAAAGGAAAATGTAATTTAGGATTACGCATACGAAACATAAGGGAATCAGTGTTTGGCCTACGGCTGAAAAAACAATATGATGATATCTGAGAAGTATAAGCTGAAGAACAAGGAAACAAAATTAACCTGTAGGCACCAAGAAGGCCAGGGATAAAAGTGAATCCGTTTTCATCGCTATTGGCTATACCCAACCACACAACAAAAGGATATTATACGATAATAAATCGAAAGATACAGTTTGGGTAGAAAAATTTCTAGGTACGTACCTACCTATAATTGAAGATTGAATAAAGTATTATTTATTCTGTTTATTAAATAAACGATATGAATTATAATAATATTGTGTCATACTAAAAATATATTTTGAAATACAGAAATTATGACAAATTATAATGAACATTAAAATACTTTTCCGAAGGGTTTTAGTAGGTAAGTTGAGCGTATTAACATAATAGACTAAACGAAACATCTACGACATACCTTGGAAATACATTACAGTTAAAATCAATTAAGTTCCATTCCTAATTCTGTATAATTTTAAGCAAAATAAAAATTGTATGTTTATAATAATAATACGAAAAATTAATTAACATATAGTTATGCGTGAAAAATATTATATAAATAGTAAACTAGTTTGCTTATATGCAATCAACTTCAAACATCTCCCATTAAAGCATTATAGAAACATAAAAAAATATACATATATATATAAGTCTATTTCGTTTACTCCCTCTACTGTTAATCATAATGTATCCCCATAGGTCTTAAGACCTTTTTCTATTTTTGTAATTGTCACAGGCTAATGACCCCAGAAGTTGAAGCTTTAGTAACCCAATTAAAAAAAAAAAGAAGAAAAAGCATAAAAGTCAATTTTACAGAAAGAACTTCGGATAATATTTGGTACTATTGACGTTAAACAATAATTAGCGTGTGTTATCGATTTCTGCATTGAATCATTATTATAAGTCAAAAGTTATAACTCATAATATAAGAAATTAAGGGGAATCGTATTAAATTAAAAATATAGTATACTTAATTAAACGTATACAATAAATCGGACAACATTTCTATAAAAAATAATACGCATGTAATTTGTCACAATTATCATTATAAAAATATATTGGTGATTGGGGATGCAATATTATAATACTATGTCTATATATAATTGTCATTATTTGATATTTTAAACAACCAAACAGAACATCGAAAAACGATCCAAGCCGATCTACCAAAAAATGGTTAAAATATGTTTGCATTTCTTTGCCATTCGTAGCCGTCGTTTTTGCAATATGTCTAGAAAACTACTGAAAAAAATATCTCTAAAAAGTACAACTCGTTTTTGACAACTGTTGAATGCTACTATTATTACACGAATAAAAAACGGTCTCCAATAATTTCGGTAAACTAAAAAATAACACACATAATAATATCACACTAGACACGTGCCGTAAACACACGGAAGTAATACAGTAATAACGCACGTGGCCATATATTTCCCGGAGTATAGTGATTTCAATTAAAACCGTTAAGTGACGTGGCGTCGATACGTTTCATATTATTATATAAGGCGCCGATATACGCAGATCGATATGGACGATGAATAGCGGCGACAAATGACGTAATTGGTAGTTGTTTAAACGGAAATCCAAAACGCACATACCACCACTGTAAATAGTGTATCGTGAGACAATATAAACACGTCACAATTGTAAAGGTCGATAAATCTCGATCTACATAATATCATATAATATTATATTATTAAAATATGCCATCTACACACAACTCGACGAGCGTAGAGGAAAACAATTATTGCGTCGCGAGAGTTGAATAACGATAAATCACTCATAATATAATACTGATGTCGTCAACATTCCATAAAAATAATCCTAATCACATCTTCATCTTCAGAGACACTCAATTTCTATCAAGCTCACAACAAAGGAAGCATGGCAAAACAATTCTGATGGAGTACCACTTACAAACAAATTAAGAATTATAAGACGTTCCGTTAAAAAATAGGATTTAAAAAAAAATAGATGAAATAATAATCACCTTATAGTCAGAATGGGACTCAAGCATTTAAACCAGTCCTTCCTCAACACTAAAGAACTGGCTCCTGTATGCGACACACGACAGGAAAATCTTACGATCTATCTCATAGTGACTAAATGCACGAAAAATCGTTATTAGACCTGCATCACTCCGACAAGCATTTAACGACAACACGAAGCAATACATTTATTTTTCCATAATATAAACTCAAGTCGAAAATTGTAAAAATGTTATTTTGTTTTACTCATAACCTGAATGGCAGTATCTAATCTAAAAGTAGACTAATAGGCATCGTTATAATTAGCAGATAAAAAAAACTGGTTCGTTAACATCGTACATTTAAACTGTTAATGGCGATGGACTCACTTCCAAGATAACTTTGTGCATGTTCCCGAGGTCCTTTAGATATGCCTGCGTGTCCGGATCCGAGTAGTAGGTGTGCACCACAGCGACGCAGGCGTGACACGCTTGAGCCATGACGGCACCGGACGGCCATTTCAGAGTCCTGGTCAGGTCACCTCGCACCAGCACGTACTGTACCACGTTACTCATCGTCGACGACCTTAAATCAAAAACAAATATCCAAATCGTCGATTAAACAAATCAGTAGGGACACTGGGTCATACAAGTACGATAGTGTACCGTTTTCGGGACTACACTCGTCTGACGATTTAAAAAAACAAATACACGGTGATGATGAGACCAGAAAGGGGGGAAGGGGAGGCTAAGGATTTATTTCTCGAATACTCCTCCCTCCTCGCGATAATGACCCCGATGTAGAGTTACAGAGGGTGACGCAGATGTTTAATATAACAATAACAATAATAATTGTTGATACGTATACACGCATATTGGCGAGGGAATCAGCTTTATATATTATTATCTATTAAAAATAAATGCAATTTAATGTTTTATAAACGAAACGAAAACAATTGGTAATCGTCGTAGGTACATATAATTTAATTATAATAGGTACATAATAATACAGAATACATAATTATAAACGGGCTTTTATCGTCACAATATTTTACAATAATACGATGCCTTATGCTTATAGATCGTATACGATCTAATGTTATATGTGACGTGCGTGCTCGTCAATCGAATGAGTTTCGGCGTCTGTACACGGCCACGGCCCGCAGGCGTATGTCTTCAAAGCACAGCCCGATGTCCATTTTCAGGTTCCTCACCCGGACCTGGACATCTTCGCGCATCAAGTCGAAGCACATGGCTATGATGCCCATGCCCAGCAACAGGTACACGAACTTGATGACCAGCTTCATCGGGTGGTCCGTAACCGCATCCGTGATGCTGCCCACCGGCACAAAGTTCTCGATGCCGATCTTGCACAGGCTGGTTACGCAGAAAAACGTGCTGTCCAGATACGACCAGTCTTCGAGCGTAACGAACGTCACCGTTCCAGTGGCCACGTAAGCCGCCAGCACCCACAGGCAAGCAGTGGACGGCACGATCACCCTCGACTTCTGAGGCAGCTGCTGGTTGTACAGGTCACCGCCGGCCTTGTCCTCCATGCTGCACTGGTACACCCACGTGTATAGCCACCGGAAGCTCTGGGCCAACACCTGATGCGAACATCGGCGATATAAATGCCAAAAAAATAAAACAGTTTGTATTATAATACCGCGTTTATTCAATATATTATAATAGTATAAAATCATATACAGAATTATCCGATTGACCCCGCACGATTTCTACATATTTCTGGATTCCTAAAAATGTCTAAAAATCATACTACAATTTTTTTTCTATTGATTAATTTTAAGCTGTATTGTACAGAAAATCATTTAACTGCATTTTAAATTTCATGTCAACCAAACAATTTTAGCGAATTTCAGCTTTTCTACCTATAAATCCGAACATTACACGCAAGATTCATTCAAGATGACGCAGAAAGACTTTCAGTTATTCGATATAGTTGTGCCTACAATAATATTGTTGTTTGCGGTTTTGCATTAAATTACCAATCAGCGTTTTGAAAACTCATAGTTTATGATAGCACATGCCTCGACTGACGAGGACTTTCGTCGAATACGATAAAAGCGTCAACAATAATTTACAATGTTTGAAAACCTTACCGCTATATAATAATAATAATCTACACGTTATTTCTGAGTATGTTTTATGCGCATATAAAACTATGAAAATTAGCTGTGTTGGCAATGATGTCTGTTTGTGGATCGTGGCGAACGACTGCGGAACACATACGAACGCTGTCCGTTAATCGTGACGACCGCGAGTTATCTTAGATCTTCTCAATCTTTGACGTAAGCCGCGAAAAAAATGTGTCCGTCGTATGTGATCAAATAAAACTGTAAACAAGCTGTATATCTATTACTGTGTGCAATTTCGAGAAATCCGTACGGCAGTTGAATTAAATAATCACTTAAAAGAGGTATAATATAAGAGTAAAAAAGAAACAATCTGACAATAATGGTTGTCGTGACCATTGTGAGTGCATTAAGTGTAATAGTCCATTATTTGGTGTTTGTTTTTAGGGTTATTCTACTTTTTAGTTTTTATAGTCAAAAGAACTCATTTCACACATTAAAAAGAATAATAATAATAATAATAATAATAAAAGAAAAGAAACCACTGCTTTGTGAACGCATGCTGACATTAAACAAGACAGTCACGTTAGCCAAATTTCGATAGACAACATTAACAATTTAGTGTGTGTTAAAATCGACCGAACCCTTCAAGTGTGGGCTCTACACACATTAAAAAAAAAAACAGTGATGGATTTGTGTGTTCTTTTTTGACAGGTTATAACTTTTCCGTGCAGGAATTTCGAGGAAAGCAATTTTATCGCAAAACATAAGACTTTACTAAAAAGTAAAAATTAACGTTTTGGAAAAAAAATTTTATAATAAAACTATCATAGAGTCAAAAAAACTTGTTCAAAACGAATAAAAGGTAATGAAAAATAATAAAATTAGAAACACTCGTTGCTAAGTCAAACGAATTGGTCTGTAGATATCTACATAATATACGAGTTATGTATATTTTATCTCAATACAACAAATGCGCATATTATAAAGAGATAATTATTGATTTGATTTGGAATGTTCGTGCCCCCGTTTCAATTCGAACTCAGTGGCATTTTCACCAACCTATAAAACCGCAAATAAGTGTGCAATATATCAGCATAGTTTTAAAACCATAATATATATTGTTGGAGATTTTTCTAGTTCAAGTAGTTTAGGCACGTAATAAAAAAAACCCTACAAAAGAATCACTGAAAATATTTCAAACTATAAAACCACCCCAAACGATGCTCTTATCATATTTTAGCGAAGAAATAATTTATTCAATAAGAAGCTCTCTGTCCCTCTCTGTTTCTCTTGTCCTCCCCCTCTCCACGTACACTCTACAGCTGTACTTATTCCTACACGTTTGTGGAACACTGTGGTCTTTTTTTACAGGGAGTTTCCTACACGCGCTTTGAGTGCGTAAAGACGTAAAAATCGAATTTTATTTCTCGAAAAAGATTGTAAAAACAAATAACAAAAGGTGAAAAGCCAACCCAATTTCCCGAAGACCGTTGTACACATGTGCACCAATAATTCATGGGGGGAAAAATATCATCGCATACAAATGTCACTAAATGCCTTTGATTACTAAATATCCTAAACGTATGGCACAATATAGCATTCCCATTCATTTTTATTTAATATTGCATTTAAAATATTTCCGAACTTAATGCATCTTTACAAATGTACCTGCCCCCATTTCCTACTACCACCTACCGGCAACCGACTACCATTATAATATGTAATAGTATTTGCAACATATTAACCTATACACGTTTTGAAGTCAATCTGGTAACGAAATACCCGATTAAAATGGTTCCCAAAACAGTTATAGCGAATGGGTGAGAGCGAGGGGCGATGAAAGAAGTACCTTCAGCTCCATAAGTCTTATGGAAACAATAATAATAATAAAATACAAACGACGACGCACCTTTCCCATGTTTCGGAAGTAGAGCACGTACAGAGGTATGCCGAACACGGCGTACACGACAGTGGCGGCCTTGCCCAGCATGGTCTTGGGCACTACGTTGCCGTAACCGTTCATGGTGAATATGGACAGGGAGAACATGAGCGCCGCGGAGAACGACCACGTCTCCTCGGTGGTCCTGCCGTCGTAGCCCTTTTTGACGATGAGCGCCAGGTTGACCTGGAAGTGCGTGAGCGCATCCGTCACCTGACGCGTCCAGTTATCCCGGTACAGCACGTTGTACGTGTTTGTGGCGTTCCACACGTTCACGGAACAGTTGTGCCGGAGCAGCTCGACGGCGTGGTGCTGCGCGTCGCCCGCCTGGCCCTCGATCTGTATGAAGCAGAAAGCGCCCACCACCGCGTAGCCGACCACCAGGCCACCGACACCCACTTGCGTGCACATGAACGCCACCAGCTTCCGGCAGCACTCCTTCAGCCGCTCCTTGGGGTTGTCGGCGCCGGCCGCGTTGTACGCCGCCGACGATGACCCAGTGCTACTCTTGTCGCCCACCGGCACCATTGCGCGCCGCCGACTGACCGCCGTACGCCGACTGCCGCCACTATACTTCCACACCGACGCCACCACTATGCTTCCATAACACTGCCGCCGCCGCCGCCGCCGCCGCTCACTCGGTCGTGTGCCAAAGACCGATATTATGTGTGTATAATAGTACAGAAATAGAAAGCGGCGCGTGCCGCCGCCGGAGCGGCTAAAAATGCGCGCAGTCTCCGTATACACCATAATAGTAATATCCACGACGAACGTCGTTTCCCGAACCAGAGCGTTTCGTTACATAATAATAATCAGGTCTGTAAATCGCATGCGAGCTACATAACCGCATAGAATGTGCACTGCTGGAAAAATAGGGAAACATTTTCTGAACTATGCAAACCTAATAAAATTAATTCACAATTATGTTCAAATCGTGTACAGTAGGTAAATACCTACCAACAAATAATAGGTATCCCTTAAACATTAAAAATGTACATGAGTATCATGAAAAATATATAGAAAGTAAGTAAATATCAAAACAGAATGACTTGAAACAAATTAGTATTTCACTTATTTTAAATTTAGAGAACAATTTCAACTACAATAAAATAATAATAACAAAATACAATGATTTATGTGTGAACGAGAAATATGGAACAGAAAATACTAGACTGTTGTTGTTATAATACACGAGTAACAATATTTTAAATGTATATTATAAACTACCTAAGTATGTTCGATGTCGATATGCTACATGATGAGTTTTTACTAATAATACATATTTATAATTAAAAGCAATTATTAATGATTGACAAATCATTATTAATATTTGTTCTTGCCTAACAATATTGAATATATCTACCTAAAATGATCGCATTGATCCATTGACTAACAGTCAATTAACCGAGGCGACTCGCAGCGCATGAATTTTTTGAGCGAGAAAATCATTTATAGTGATAAACATATAGTATATTATATACCATATATAATAAACTATACCGTCTATACCAATTTACACATTTTATAATATTTTGCGTATTGCTACACTTGCTAACCTACATATTATAGATAATAAAGTTCGGATTCACATGATATTTGTACATTTTATTGAAAAATTGAATGGGGACAAGGAGAAAAGTGAAGAGCTAAGCATTCTCACCAACCCCCTCCATTTCTTTTTAATAATACATTTTTAAATTCTGATTTTAGAATTTAAAATATCTTTAAGATCATATTTCCCGATAATTTTTTACCATTTAAGCAGGGGCACCTTTCCTGTGATGATAAAAATGTTTGTTTTTAAATGAAAAAATGCTTTTGATAGTTTTGATAAAATAAATCTCGATATAAATCGAAATTTGAATGATTAGTTCATGAGTTATCAAACTTTATGTAGGTACTGCGAACAACTAAAATTATATGGTCCTAAATAATGGTCCAGACAAAATTTAAAATATAAAATATAATATGTAATACTTAGTCTGGTGCTAAATATGTTAATATTTTACAAACTATATAAAATTGTAATAAGTTAAAAACTACCTATTACTACCTACATAATTTTAAAACCCTCATAGCCCAAGTATTATCTACTAAACCTATTCCATACAATATCTTTAGTGCTTGTAGGAAGTAAAAATAGTACAATAAGTTCAGTTACTCAAAAACTATACTTCTTCGAATTAATATTTATATACATCAACATTAAGAAAAGTCTTCTTCTTAAAAAAGTACGATAAAAAGGCTAGTCCTCGTGTGAATAATGGAAGTTTGACAAGAAACTTCTTAAATAGCATAAAAAAATCCAAGTATATGAAAATATTGTAATTAATTATATTTAAGAATTCAGATATTCCAATTTAAATAAATGCATCATTAAATGGAAAAAATGAAGGGCATGGTTGGTTAATTACTTACCTTATATGTAATACGCAATAATATACAGGTAGGTATATATATATATATATATATAATTTACAAATGTTCACAATAATGTAGGTATAAACACTGAATAAACAGTCAAACACATCAAGTCAATATCATCACTATTGTATAAAATCAATCATGGATTCAAAAATGTGATGAACGATAATATACTAATTTCAAATTATAAATATGTATATTATGCGCTAATGTCTAGGCGTAGATGTAGAACCTTTATGATTAGACATACGTAAATATTTATATTACCTAGTTTGTTTACAGCTGATATCGTAAGTAATCAATTTTCTAGCGGTTAAAATATGTAGACATGTCGAACGCATATGAACAATTATGAATAGCGGAATACAGTAGATATAAAATCACTTTAATATAATATACACGATGATTGGTAGTTGGTACACACGCACTTCTAGTTTTTCGAGCTATTTTTTCTATAAAGCTGCTGATGGGCAAAATTCCAAACTATAGATACAACACTTTTTTTTTCTAAACAACGCCACCCTCCATCTCACTTCCCAAACCCAGAGGGATTAAATACCATCTAGCGAGTTGATGCCCTAAAATAAAACCGTATGCGGATTATAAATTAATCATCACAGCCGTGAGCTCGTTCGATATGTACCTATATACAAGCAGTGGCAGTATTATATCGTCTGAGAAAAAATCAGACTGGATAAACACGACTTAAACGCGTAGGTATTATAATGACAAGCCGAGAGGGAAAAAAATGTTGGACAGCATCCAATGGTGGATATAGCTAACGGTTTTAAGCTTTCCGGTAAAAATTTGAACGCAAAAATATCTGCTTGATAATAAATACTTACATCGAAATACCTAATACGTAATAATGAATTTATGAATACAAAGTTAAGACCATTCTATGGAATTGGTAATATTATCAAACGAAGTGGTAATTTATACACAATGAGTTGTATTGCTACCGAGCACAACACTTCAACAATTTTTTTTAAAGCCTATATAGGTAGGTACTCGAAATCTAGTTTAAATTATTCAATGCATTAAAGCATAAAACAATATTATCTTGAAGTTAAACATTTTTAAATTTGTCTTTTTGGTTTTGAGTAAGGGCATGCAGCTTAGCGGCATATAGGTAGATTTAATAAAAGTTTAAAAAAAAATATCTTATCCACCATCACTTGAATTTTAAAGTTAAGTAAATTAAAAAATATATCTAATAAACGTAATAAATACATAAGGATTTTAATTTTTTACTCTTTTAATGCACCGAATATGGTTTTGAAAAAAAAACACACATCATTATAATTTAGCTCTCTCACTCAACCCAAAATCTAAGGGTAAGTTCCTTCGTAAATATACAATAATAAATTATGTATATATTGTTTTATTAATTCTTATCAACCTATGCTGCTACACAGGAAAATGTAAAAGAATTCAAGTAGCCATATTGCGCACCATTGTACTAAAATATATAAGTACCTATTCCGATTTCGTTCAAACTCACTCATTAGTATATAATGCTCATATAATATAATTTAATTGTTTAATACTTTAACATACCATTATAGCATTATACAAAATATACTTATAAATACTTGTGTCTTTTTTATTTTTTTAAAAGCTACTAGCAATAACTACAATAGCTTTAACACTCAACCTATAGGTAAATTGAAAAATTAAATTATTATAGGACAAAGTAAGAAAAGTGTAAAATTAATAATACATAAAAAAATATTATATTATTGAATGTCAATAAAATGTAATATAATATTTCATGTCAAACAAAATAATGTAAATGAAAATGTACAGTTCTAGTTGCACAGTTCTACTGTATTATAGAAGATGTAGTGGTTGCAATGGGTTGTGTTTTCTCATATCATGTAATTTGTCTTATTTTGTAAAGCCGCTAGAATAGTTTACGATATTAGTGATCCGACAGCTGACAAAATTCGTTTTCGAAAAAACAACCCTGGTAAAAAAGGATTGGCGTATGAGGACGAAAAATCTTGGATTGTGTGTATACCAACTGAAGGTAATAATGCGTTTAAATCGAAGACTTAAATTCGTTTATTTATATAGTAGATATAAATATATAACATAGTGTATACTATATAATGTTGCAATATATATATTATATATATATAAACTTGGTGAAGAAAACGGTTCTCATCAAAATCGTATTTCTTTATACCTAATATATATGTTTTATACATTAGGTACACGTCATTATACAGTATAATGTATACATAGCTATTAGGTATTTCGTATTATCGTATGTAACCTATTATGCGTGAGATGATACGATTAGAAATAAAGATGGGCATTTAAAAAGCTTTAGTTGATACGGTTTTATTGGCAACCTCGATAGCATTAAAAAATAAGGGCAAAGTAAAATGAATTAATTGCAATAATTGCATACATAGTATACACTACGCTATACAAAAAGCCATTACATATTATTAAATCATATACCTAATAATATGCATAATGAAATTAATAAAAAAAAATATTTCGTAAAAAGATTGAAGGTATCCAACCTACTTTTTGAGGAAAATAAAATGCTCTACAGTACTTTTATACGTATATATATTATATAATATTGAGCATTCTTTTAACTCGTAAATATTGAATCCTATATTCATTTTAAACGTTAGTTAGTATATTAGTTTTGGAGTCACAGTGATTTTTTTCGATGGATTTTAAATATAATATGCGGGTGGTACTTCAGTACTTGATACCTACCAATTAATACTCCTAACTATAGGCTACATTTTCAAATGATAATTTTAAAGCCGTTGTCTATACAGTCACGCCAGCGAAATATCAATCAGAAAGGTTCTGTAAATGTATATTTCCGATACAACTGTACATCATAAAATAGTCATTTAGATTTAGGTACCTATACTCCGTCATCATATTAAATGTCGACTCTGCACATCAATAAAATGTACAACACAGTCTCGTCAACTTCGCCGCGGCCTCAATCAGTCGCGTAGCCTAGATTATGAAGAGGGGGTAGGTTGAGTATAAATTAAACTAAGTTTTTTAGTGTTTTCGTATATAAATAATTTATTAATAAAATACAAATATATTGATTAGGGGAAACACCCATATACTATGGTGCATCAAAAGTTTAGCTTGTTTTTAAATTGCGTATTTAGAGATAACTATGATTTGGTAGATACTTAGTACTCATAAATGAGTATAAAATAGTATACTGTATAGTGTATACATTTGTAAAAGTGTTAAAAGGAAATTAGAATTGACCTTTTTTATAAATACTAAGTAGGTTTCACTAAGTTTTTATTAAAAAAAATAACATGAAATTTGATAGGTAGCTAGGTACACCAAACAATTAAAATTTAAGTGAAATATTTTTTAAACTTCTTTTAAATTTAAACTAAAACATATAAATATTCTAATATGCCCAAATTAAAATAATAATATACATTTTAAATGTAAAATTTAATTAAAATTTTCGAATACAAAAAAAAAATAAGGTAAGCCATATAATGTAGGAATGATCTACGTTAAAATAATTTTCATTATGAGTTCCTTAGAATTTTAAAATAAAACAAATAACTATTTAAACTCTAGTTTTTTAAAGGAAGTTTGTACACATAGGTATGATATTTTAGCTAATTTAGCTTGATGTATTTCGGTTTAAAAATGGATTAATTTACTTTATTTAATCTGTGGTTCAGTGTTCATATGAAACTTGGGTCTATGGTAATCTAAGTTAGGTAAGTGCTGATGCCTGACAGTGCAATTTGTCTGTTGGTACCCGGTACCCTTATTATGGAGAAACTAAGTTCAGTTGTAATTCACTTGTAGATTGTAGGCAAATCTGACTTGATTGAGCAATCAGTCTACATATTTTGAAAGCTAAGTGTGAGTGTCTATAGTCATCGCACATGTATGGTATTATTTTAACCTTAAATAGTTAGATCGTATATTATGGATGGAGCCATGCCCATCTAGCTCACGTACACAATTTAAAGCACACATAAGCGATGAGTCTCTGGCGGAAACGTCTCATGTGCGTTTTCGTAAGGTGATTGGCAAACCGTCGTAAATTTGGGTGTTGGTTTATATTTATAATATAAATTTTCTTAGAACATTTTAACTATCGTACATCTAAATATCTGATAACAATAAAAACAAAAAAAACATAGAACAATTTTTATAAAAGTGAAATATTCATGAAGTACCTATTACCTACAGAAAAATTTCAAAATATAACTTATCACTAATCAGTAATTGTACTCATCCCAAAACTATCCTGTACTCTGCGCCAAGAGAAGTAACTCGTTTCGCGCACGCGATTGTTACGACTTTACGAGGCCCATCTTCTCCACTATGTGCCATTCAGTTTCAGTGTAGCGTTGTGGCGGCACGACCGTTAACGGTTGTCATCGCACAACGTCGATGTGCCTAATAGGTGGGGAATGCACGGATTCGAAGGCGATTTGGTCGGGCCAATGCCACAAGGGTCCTTTCCTGGCGCGGAATAAAGCACATTATATTACCTCCATGTAATACTATGTAATAGAAAATTTATACCCTAAAGTAAGAACGAGTTACAAAAAATCAAAACTTTAGAATTAATTCCGCTTACAATGATTGTTGGTACCTACCTAAACTAAAACATTTTTAAGAAGAAAAATGTATCACCTATTAAAATATTAGGTATCATTAGTATCACTAGTTCATATTCAAAATAATAATATATTAATAAAACAATTAGTATTAAGTCTAACAGTTAACTGCTGGCAAAAATTGATATGTTCAATTTTACATTCAAGCAATAGAGGTTTTGATATAACATCAAGGGGGGGGGCTATTTTCAATTTTTTTGCCCCCAACCCCCACCATAATAGTTGCATATATAAAATAAAGAATACAATTTGTTTATGGTCCTATAATACATTACCTATATATAACTTTTATTTTTGATTTGAAAAATTGATTAAAAAATGCATAACTGAAGTAATAAATTTAAAGCAATTAAAGCATATTTTAGTTAAATTTGAATTAAAAAAAGACATGCAAATAATGCCTAGCTAGTTGTAAAAAAATGTTTGTATGTAAAAATCACAAAGTAGATTATTTAGATAAACAGCTTCAAACAATTTAACATGCAAAACCAGTTAACTAATAAGCTTATAAAAGTAATTTTATTACCTACATTAAAATTAGTAAACATAATAATAATTAATCAAAAAAAATAGAAATCAAATTATTTAAAGTAAAGAAAATTAATTAAATAAAAAAATCTATATTTCTTTTTTTGCTATTTGCAAAGCGTTCTATTAGCTTATCTTCTGAAATATCAAATTCTAGATGAATATGCAGTAATGCTAAGCCACCAAGTCTATCTTGAGACATCTTTGTCCTTAACCAAGTCTTAAGTCTGAAGCATTTAAGCGTACAAGTAAATTTTAATATTATATACTTACTTATCTTGGAATTTAAAATCAATCATAAAACAATACCTTCTTAAAGTAGAGAAACTGAAACAGCAGATGCCACTAACCTAACCGCTGTACTTCTCATTATATATTTGTACATGACCCGATGACGATAAAAAAAATTTAGTTTGTAACTAATCAAATTTCACACATCAAAAATATTACTTAATATTTGTTATATTTTGTAAATTTAAAAAAACAACCTCAGATAACAAGTTATGATATTTGATAATATAATACTAACATGAACCAATTCCGTAACTACGGCTAAAACTGTTTTTAACATCATACTCAAATCTGAGTATCCGACTACAAAAAAAAGCTTATTAATTCTAGTTGTAATTCTGTATTTTATGATAACATTAACGAATAATATATTCCATTGTTATCAATCCAAAATCATGCTGATGCAAAAAAAAAAAAAATAAAAAAAAAATTTGAAAATAGGTATTGTATTGTGAAAATAATATTACAGAACATAACAGTTGACACAAAAAAATCCAAGGGGGGCGAGTGCCCCCTTCATCCCCCCCCTAAAAACCACCACTAGAGAGGAGCGATAAATTTATTTTAAATCATTGTTACTAAATTTGGTATTATACTTGAACCAATCAGTTAATTTATTTGCTTACATATTTTTAATATACACAATGCAAAAATGTAAAATACTTAACAAAACTATAAATACATTGATTTAATAATTACGGCAACCACATAGGTACTTTTAAAAGTTAAAATAAATACACATGATAATAATTTGAAATAAAATTATATTTTATTCAACAGTAACCTAAGACAAATAATTATGCAGTAGGAAATATTATTAAATAAATGTATATTAAATAAAATGTGAATTTGAATACATTTAATAAAAAAAAAAAGAGATTACAAAATATAATATTAATGATTATAAAGAAGATATAACACTTTATAAAGATTACCATATCATTGCATCTAAAAATATAAAAATAATTTTATCTTTGTTTATTTAATTAAGTACTAGTAACTTTATGCATTGCACTAGCTAAGTAACCAACATTTTTGGAAGTAACACCAGCCATAGATATGCGACCATCATTTGTCAAATACACGCTATGGTGATCAATTAACTTTTTAACCTGATCTTTACTAAGTCCAGTATAACAGAACATTCCAATTTGATCTGTTATATGTTTCCAATTATGTGTAGAACCTTCTTTTTCTAAAAGGTCTTTTAATTGGTATCTGACTGATATTATTCTATCTGCCATACCCTTCACTTCAACCAACCATTGATCCATTAATTGAGGATTGGATAATATTTCTGACACAATTCTAGCTCCGTGTATAGGTGGGTTTGAATACATACCCCGTACAATTATCTTTAACTGAGATACAATGCGGTCTGCTTCATCTTTATCTAAAGTGGTTAATGAAAACAATCCTACACGTTCTCCGTACAAGCCCATGTTTTTGGAAAATGACTGTGCCAAAGCAATCTGGTGACCATCAGATAAAAATGAACGAACAGCACAAGCATCCTGATCAACATTTCCTGAAGCAAACCCTTGGTAAGCCATATCAAAAAATGGAAATAAGCCTTTACTTTTGAACAATGAGGATAATTCTTTCCATTGTTCTGGTTTTGGGTCAACCCCAGTTGGATTATGAGCACACGCATGTAACAAAACTACTGAGCCAGATGGAGCAGAAGATAAATCCTCAACCATTCCAGCAAAATCAAGTCCACATGTTTTTGGATCATAATACCTGTACGTTTTAACTTCCAATCCAGAAAATTTAAAAATCTGATTATGGTTACCCCAGGTGGGAATAGGTACCCAAATAGTTTTCAATGGAGCATATCTTAAAAGAAATTCAGCACCAACTCTTAAAGCACCTGTTCCCGATATAGATTGAACTGAAGCATAGCATTTGTTCTTAATAATAGAGGATTCATTGGATAATGCTAATTGTATAGCTTCATTGCAGAACTCAGAAATGCCACTTATTGGAGCATATTCTTTATCCAAATTTTTTTTTGCTAACAGATTTTCCGCTTGAATGACACTTGGTAATACATATGGTTTACCATTATCATCCCTGTAAGCACCAGCGCCCAAGTTAATTTTTTGTGGATTTTTATCACGTTTGAAGGCTTCTGTTACACCAAGTATAGCATCTGGAGGTCCTTGCTGAACATTGGACCACAATGTTGACATCATACGTAAGTTTTTCTGTTGTTTGCAAATAAATGAAGATAGTTGATGACATTTTGACATTGACATGATTCTAGATTTTTTTAAGGATGTTCAGACGTTTAGTAACTTTCACAATTCACGGAAAGAACCTATAAAATGCACAAAACACAAAAAAAATCACTGAATGATATGGTAAACAGCTTAACACAAAGGATGGAACATATTGCTTAGTTTTATTATGTAGGACATCGGTAATATTTTGATTTGATTTTAAATTAAGTTATGAATAATTCAAAACTCCAAAAAGGTGAAACAATTTTTAACAGGCATAACTAAAGTTGACAATATTAAAGCATAGACCTATAAAGAAATGGACTAATAGCACAGAGAGAGGTCCAAAGGCCAACATTGTTAGAAAGAGATAGCATACAACTTAGGTACCATTTTTACCCATAAATAGCAAGAGGGCATACAATTTAGGTAGTCTGGTCCCATTATATTACATATAATTTAGATGGGTATTGACTATCTCTAACAATGTTAGCACATGACAATATATGGTAGGGTATGAGGGAAGAGCAGTCCATATATTAATAAATCTATGTATTGAAGTATTAAATTCAGATGCCACTATTGTGGTATTAGAATCAGTAAAAGTATGAAAGTAGTATGGTTTACTGGTACTTCCAGAGAAAATCCATCAACCCTCTACACAACTAAACAAAAATGAATACATAAAAACAGAAAATGTATGAAGTCCACTTAAAACAATTTAAAATGTGTGTAGGTAATCGGTTCTTGTGCAATCTGCATCTCAACTAGTCAACTAGAGAAACAAAGTAGTAATATCTTTGTTGCCAATGGCCATAGTTGCCAAGGCTTAATTCAAAAAAAAAAAAAAAAGTAGTGCTAATGAAAAAAATGTTTCAAAATATAAATTGCAAATAAAATAGTTGAAATAAATTTAACATTGATATTTCTTAAAAGCAATTTCATAAGAATGTTTTATTGGCAAGTGGTTTCAAATTTGATAAACTATAATATCTAACTGAATAGTGAAGTATTTAATAACATGTTTCTAAGAGAAGTTTGTTACCAAGCTAATTGAAATACAACTATTACTTTCCTAACAAAGTGATAAATTTTAGATATTAATTTTAGTTCGAAGTACCCACTAGATAAAATTATTGATTAAATATAATCAAACCAAACTAATGTAACAATTGTTAACATAGACAAATTAACCAATAAGTACTAAAACCATAATGTGAGCATTCTATACAGATAATTAATAATAATTATTAAAAAATTAAAACCATTGATTATACCTAGCCAAATTAGTATTTATAATCAAAGTTGAAACTAAGCAAATACAAATTAATTAAATTTATTTCATTTTACTCAACTATTATGTTATTCATAATTTCTACATAGATGATTACTGCAGAAGAGTCGTTCCTAATAATAATTGTCAAAACATTTGCATTTTTGAAATGGTATTAAATATAAATATAACAATGTTAGAAACATACATTTTTTAAGATTTTGAACAATACTCAATAGATATCACTGTTAAGAGAAATTTTAGTCTTAGGTCAACTCCATTGACATTAAACATATGGCATTTCTATCTTCACCAAAAATTGTAAGGCCAACATTACTAGAAGAAAAAATATGGTTCTCACTTGCACAAAAACTCATGAGTGATAAAGAAACGAACACTTAAATAAGAAAAGATATATAACAATCAACAATGTTACAGACTACGGTGTACAATAGTAGATATCAGTATTCAGTTGTGTTGGTTTACACACTTGAATACAATGCCGAGAACCGGTCACCATAAATTTAATATTAATGGTCAACAGATAATTGTTTATATTTTGAGATTAACTAGGTCAATGGTCATGAGAAATAGTGTCGAAGTATTTTATCCTTTTATAGTCAATAATTATAAGTGTTCCGGGATTTTTAATTTTTAATTTTTATACAAAACAATATATTTATTAAAAGTACTGTTTAACTTACGTATATTATGTTAGAACGAGCGTAATCGGCGTCTATGGAATGTGGACACAAGCCGGACCTTTGTCGCACAATGTAGTGTGCACAGTAGGTCAGAAGTTAAAACTTGAAAGTAACCGTCCAAAAACTGAAATGTTCCTATTCAATTTAAAAGGTATTTAAATAGGTAAAATATTTTTAGATTTGCTATTATCAGCGAAAAGTTACTATTATTATTATTATACGCCCGAATACGGAGTACCCGACAACAACAATCTTACTGATAGTAAACTTTTTAGACATAACCTAACAAACCTTACCAATCACCACACGCAATACGGCCAATTTCATATGAGCCAATGTGTGTACCAACTACCAAAATACCAATTATAAAAATTTAAAATTTAAACTCTCTCGAGGGCGGTCAGTTCAATAAATTCGTTTTAGAATTTGGATGTGCATGAATCATAGAGTAATAAATAACAATTATTGTTAAGCATGCGTCCAAGAGTCTTATAGATATAATATTATATGTATATATGATGAGTCTTTGCATCTGACCAATAAGCACTGAGCAGTAAGCACGAATGAAGAATTGAAGAGTAAAGACAGAAGTTATCAAAGGACCACAGACTATAGTAATTAATTCATAATTATGTTCAAGTATTCAACTCATTCTTCTTTCTCTTTGGGATTCACTCATCAGTCTTTCTCACTATTGAAGGATAGGCAATATAGATACTATCATTAATCGTGCTCATTATTGTCCAGTTCAGTGGCGTAGACAACAATTTTCATTGGTAGAGGAAGAAGACATTAATTCATTATTTCTAAGTTTAATTATGTTCTATTTTAAGCTCAGTACCTCAATAGTCAATGTAATATATTTTTTCCTTGTGTGCCCGCCACCATCAACATTTAAGGAATATCCTACAGTAAATTGACTGTTTTCTATAAGGGCTAATTAAACATATTCCTTGGGCGTGGGCCCCGGATAGCCGTTGGCAGGCAGGTCATCGTTATCTCCACTCTCCAGAACAATATTGTGGTTTAGCTCGAGCGAATTTCGGAATTTTTTTTCAAAATGTTTGTTGCTCAATATGATGGTATTTTCAAAAAAAGTCTCTCCTACTTACTTTGCAAGTTATCATCAAAAAGCACGATTTTTCCTAAAATCGTTTTTTTTTTTTTTAAGTTTAAAAATAATTATAAAAAATATTTTAGGAATTTTTTTTTTTTTTATTGCTGGTATTTTTATGCTCGACATTTTGGTGAAATCAGACTTCATTTATCGTATTTCCTTTTATGTTATTGTTAATAAACCACATAAAACATATATATATATTTGCTAAAACCAAATTTGGATTAGTTAAAACGTAAGTTTAAATAAGTCATTTTAATGATTGTATAGGTCGTAGTACCTCCGCTGGGAGGCCTCTACACTCAATCTAATCTGTCGTTATTTATTTTATTTTTATTTAATTCATCAATTGTTCTTATTGTTCTATTTTATTGTAACAGATTGAATAAAAATCCTTTAATAACAAAAAAAAAAAAATTGATTGTATAGACTATAGGATATGGATATCCATGTTTGTTTGGGGAAAAATAATATTCACATTTCTACTAATATATTTATTCATTTAAAATAACATAGATTTAATATCGTCATAAACATGAATAAAAAATGCATGGTAATAATCATGTTAAAGTAAAAGACATTAATCTTGGAATAACAAATAACCCTTTCTGTGCAGTTGCAACACAACTGAATTAATTGTCAACGTAAATTTCAAATATAAGTAATAATACTTATTTGTGATAACTTTGTAATAGCTATGATTCAATGATTCATGGCTAAATAACTTAGTTATTTAGCCATGCAATGATTGCTCTCAGAATCTGATAGTATGATACTATGATACCCATAATTTATAAATGCCAAAATAGACATAATATGGGATTGTAGAAACAAAAACTTAACATCTTGAGCATAGCAAGAAAAATTGTTTAGGATGTATTTATGCATAAATTGAAGTCGTCAATTTCATTAACCACAACTCCCCACAAATATTACTTTTACTTATATCCTCCCATATCGCTCCCTCCTCTCTCCCCCGAGAATAAGACCATGGTACTATGTTACTACTAGGTGGGGTGCTAAGCATGGGCGTAGAATTGGGGGAGGCTATAGCCCCCCAGAATTATTCAATTAAGTGTTTAACCGCTTGTGGAAAAATGTTCTATTTTATACGATTTTATACGTCCATGTATAAGAACTGAAAAATGAAATATTACTTTAATGTTTTGTTCCTTAAAATTTGTCTTTAGTTACATTTTTAAAATATATGTTGTGTACCCGAATAGTTATAGGCTATAATCCCTTTGCCGAAGTATTTCGCAAGAAGTTCCGGCAGCGTCACCGATACCACAAGCGGAAAAAAAGGCTATAGCCCTTCCCAAAAAATTCATAATGCTACGATTCAGGGGTCGGCTGGTAAACCCTTATGGATAGTACCGCCACTACCGCAATATCGCCACAGGTCAGACACCCGCGGATACCTACCTAAATAGTAAATACCCATTCAGCAATGGTTGATAAAATAAAATTTTCTTCCGACTAGACTAGTGGCTACCGGTATAATAAAATATTATTCTGCTGCACGTGCTACACGTCGTCGTTTGTTTTGTATGGCTTGCAGTTGGCAATCATGGGTAAAATTGTAAACAAAGTTCTAATGATAAAAAGACCGACTCTAAGTTTAGTGATTGTACCCGCGACGCCGCGGTGGTGATTAGAATAATACGAAATACAAATTACTGACGATTACGGACCGTTGTAAAATAAGAGGTACCTAGTACCTATAATATATTTTTACACCATTAACAGTTTTAAATTTTTAAATAAATGAGTATTGACTACTGAGTATCGTAACATGATTTTACATTAGGTTTTTGATAAAGTTTTGGCGGAGGCGAATCTCTACTTTATTTTGCCATAATAACCTCCAAACCCCGCTTCGTTTTGGCTCTACAATTTAGTAAATAGTAAGTGAATTTTTATGAATGAGTGCAATGGACCTGATGGAATGTTACGTATCAACCACCCGGATCGCTCTGGAAGCCAAGAGCACGGATCCGTTGACCTGGCAAAAATTGCACACATTGTTACCATTATTACATGAGCATCTATCATGTCGGGTATGTCATAAGCTGCTCGACCGACTGAATCCCTATTTGGGTGGTTATGCATGTACAATGTGTATGGATCAGCAAACAACCGAAAATTTGTCCAGTACGATAATACAATGCTACAAGAAATTGTGTGCTTATATACATAGCACATCATTGTACAAAGTTATGTGCACAAGAGTTGAAGATAAAATGTTAGTCGAATTAATAACCGAAGTTATTGGTCTATCTCGATCAGTTAATGGCTACAGTGGAATGGTGAATGGTAGAGTAATTAAACAAGAAATAAAAGAAGAGGATAGTATTGACACAACTTTATTAAATTCATCAGATATTCAACTACCCATAGACAACCAAACATCGGAGGATTATATTAACTTACAAATATTTGATGAACAGAAACACAGAATTCAAGATCAATCTGTATTCAACAATATTCCTAAAAAGAAGGTGTGAATCTTATTTTTTATTTCTACCTGAAATATATATAATTAAAAATATTTTATGTTTTAACAGAAAAATGAACGTCGTTGGGGCTGTCGATGTGGTAATGCTACAACTACTCCTGGCAAGCTTACATGTTTCGGACAGAGATGTCCCTGTTATACAGAACAAAAACCTTGTAATCAATGCAAATGTAGAGGGTGCAGAAATCCTAGACAGAAGAGATCCAATAATGATGACAACTTAGAAATAGATAAAGTGCGTCGGAAACCAGTGACCTTAGAACTAATATCTTCACTCAAGCCTTCACATAATAAAAGCAAGCCGGTAAAATAAGAAAATTATAAAACACATTTATTAAAAAGTAAATAATAATACCAGAAAATATATTTTGTTTCAGGCATTTAGTTCTTATACAATGAATGATATGTTACCGTTTTCTTCACACAGTCAAAGTTATGATCAAGGTGGGACTGAAGACAAACTTGGACATGTGAACTCTATTTTCCATTCTCCTTGAATAACCATCATTGAACATTATTTAGTGGAACTAGTGTTGTAAGAGTATTGGATGGTGTTGTATACTATGAACAACATATGTTACCTACATCTTAAATAACTACTATAATTAACTTTGGTACCTAAAATAATTTTTTTTTTGGTATCAGCATTATATTATGTATTACTGTATTTTCATAAATATTTAAGTGGACACTAAACCTTATGTATTGTCTCCGTCTCACAAATGTACAACATAGCAAAAATTGTTTTGAGCTGGACAATTATACTCCCTTTGTATTTATACTAAAATTACCTCAATTCAACTACAAGGAAGAAAATGCAATTAAAGTTATCAGTTAAAGAACCTTATTTTTTTTTTCATTTAATTATTAAAAATTATTGATTAGTGCTGTCAAAAAATAAAAACATTTTTTATTTATATTTTGTTGTATTTTATTTTTCAATGTTTTTTCTTTTAGTGGTAAATAAATCATTAATTAGGGTTGATTGGTCTTAATGTTATTTTTTATAGTACGTTTTTCATGATAAATATGAGAATATATATTAATACTTTCTCAAAATATCTGTAAAAATCATCCCAAAAGTTATCGATATAATATCTAACATGAAAGAGGTCCAGTCTCAGAAAAAGACAGTTTATTGATTAATATTATAAAAATAATTAAAGAACCTAAAGCAGAAATACTGTTACTCATTTCTACATACATTATCATATACTGTCATGTATATTTGTATACTAAAGGATAGTGATATTACACATTGAACAAGTATTTTGTCATTGCGTTTTTATTATTTGGATAACATAAGTACAATTAAAGTTATCAGTTTGAGGACATAAGGTTTTTGTTTCTTTTATTTATTAAAACTTATAGGTTAGTGCTAACAAAAAAAATTAAAAAGCTACGACACAGATAGGTCCTTCAGTATGGGTTTTGGAATTTTGGTAATTCTACTATAAATACAGAGTATAGCTGTCTCGCTGGCCGCTCAAAACAATTTTTGGTACGTTGTACATTTGTAAGACGGAGACAACACATGCAGGTGTAGCGTTCTCTTAAACGTTTTCTGAAATCTTAAAAATAAATTGATTACAAAAGTTTGAATAACTGATTTCGAACATTCTTATTTAAGTGTTTTATCAAAGTCATAACTAATGTTCTTTAAGTCTGGATAATAATCAGAGCACACTACTAAATTATTTACTGTAGGATGTGTAGGTAATAGGTAACACACTACACTAATGAATTACTCAGTGGCTAAAAGTAAGTAAACATAAAGCCGCTTTGAATATGATATTGCTGTAAGTGGCAAAAATGATAGAGCGCATATGTCAAGATACCCCTATCCCTTTAAGTATGACCAATAATATATTTGTAGACAGATTTATTTACATACAATATTTATTAGATAACTGTTGGATTGGTAGTTGGTACACAATTATAATCAATGATTTATTTATGTTTAAAACATAAAATTCCTTACCTATATACTATTTCAGTTAAGAACTGTACTGGACTGCTGACTTGTGCGGATGTGGCATTACTACATAATAGGTGTAGTGTGTATGGATGATTGACTTGGTGAGGGTGACAAACTAGTGTTGCCTGACTGCTGCCCTGAAAAAACTGGTCATTGCCGAATACTTTTCTTAACTTGAATAGAGCCTAGGTACTATTTAAATTTTAAACTACATTTTTAGGTTCATATTCAGTTAATATATATTTTTACCAATATTACAGTTCTTAATGTCAGTATAATTAGTTTATTAACTGTCAAATTGAATTATTTCTATAATTATGTATGTCTTATTTTACACATAAAGTTAAGGTAAATTTGTTTACCAATAAATTGTTAATTGTTGACTCGTCATTAGTAATAAATATTTATATTATTATATTTTATTGTGTGTGAAGTTAACAATATGTTACTGTATAAATCATATTCAAAAAAGGTAATTCTTAATATTGTTCCACTATTTTAACTAAGAAAATAAAATTAACGGATATTGAAGTAAGTGTATATGGACATATTATATTGTATTTGTTTAAAAAAAAAATTATAGATTTTCCATCATCTATTACAAAATATAAATGTATACCATTTTATTATAAATTATCATAGTAGTGTATACTTTTTTAACAGTGTTTAACTCATTTGAATAATGTGCGATTTCACCATAATACAATTTTTTTTTTAAAGTGAGCCTCTATATAATATGTAAAATTCTCAGGTCTCCAATAACCGCTATGTTACTTGATACATTATGCCAGTATTGCCTGTAGTAAATACTGAAATATTAATTTGAGATCTATTTTGTAATCACCAATACCAATTTATTTTTATTTTTCCTATGGAAATCTTTAAACAATTGTTTACTAAAATAATTTTAAGTTGTTTAACAAAATGTGTGTATGAGTAACTATTGTACATTTATACTAGGTATGTCAAAAAATAAAGTTTCATTTATCATTAACACTTATATTTATAATTTGCTTTTATGAAAGTAATCTAGTATTTTTAACTATTCATATGCTCTACCTTTAGTTTAGTATATACTTAGTTTTAGTCATCAAATGACAAAGGCAAAACAATGTATCACTAAAGGAGATTAGGAAAACTAGTGGAAATGTATGAACTGTTGACAACAGTTACAGTTGTATGTAAACACTTTTTATTCTTAAGGGCTAAGGCTTAACATAATATAACTATGTTAGTATAAATGTATTAAATGTAGTCCCTATAATTTGGTTATGATGATAGAATTAAATTAAATATATGTAAATGATTTGTTTTTTTTTTTTAATTAGGATGTGTTAGTGTTATTGAGTATAATTTGTGCAGTCTCCACGGAAAAATTATGGTTTATTAACCTTTATCCAATCAATTATGTTTGTTATTACACTTAAAGTAAATAAAAGCATAGATAAATTACTAATATAACTTATTGTACATAAAATATTGCCTTTTTCAAATATTGGATTACAAATTACCATCTCAGCAATCTAGCTTTACCTACTACCCTAAATTTGTCAGCACTGCAGGCTACAGCCAACTCTTAAAAATAAAATGTATTGTCATTTGTCACTTTAATAATTATTCATATTACATAATATTTGTACGGCAGTAACAGTAGTTACAATATGTTTTTGTATTAAATCGGTAATAATTTAATTATGCACAGCAATTGATAATCATGCAAAATGTTTTTAAAATATCTAAACATACAAAAGTATTATTTTCTGACTTTCTGAGTTGACCTCTTAAACATAGCTGATACATCATCTTTCCTTGCCACACTACAATGGCCAATTAAAATATTATGTCATGTACTCAACATTTCAACAGCATTTTAAATATTCTAAAAAATTATAAATACATTAAAATATGTTGCACATTTTATTAATTTATTTTTGATGAAACTCTGTTAGAACATGACAACGATTAGAATATAACAGAAAAAAAGAATATAATTAATGTTTTACATTTATATACCAAATTGATGAAATATTAAATAGCATACAAAAAATATCAGAAAATGTTATCCAAATATAACTAATAAATATTTGTACGTATTTTGGCTAATATCGTATAAAACACATAAATTTTAATAATTAAAATAAATCCAGATTTCAGTTATTAGGAAGATATTGTTTTGTATCATTCGTAACACAACTAAACCTACTACCCATGTATGTTTTAGTCTTACAATTTTAATTAGTAGGACCTTAGTTACAGTACCTAACCAACTATTTGCATGTAAGATATGCCAATAAAAATACATTGACAGTTTTCATTTAACTAAACAAATACTAATAGATTATTAACTCTCGTTATATTTAGTACTATATATACAGTCACCACTTACCATTAAACTTTAATAATAAATAGAGATAACTGCTCGCGTAAGGTAAAATACAGTAGGTCAATATGGTAAGATTTTTGAGAAGTGAATTTATTTTATATTGTGGAGAATTTTCTTTTGGTTGGACATTTTACACATTTAACATGAAAATTTCAAATCCGTAGTTTTGTAGATTTACTTCAATTGTATTTAGACTCTCAATGGCTTAACTTAAGGGAACAGAATAGTGAGTAGTTCATATTAATATTTGAATAGTAGGAATACAATAAATTAAATACCCAAGCACAGTTTATTTTTGGCAGTTTATTGAAAATATTGACTGTTGTATTTCTTTAACTAAATACACAAAACAATATTTGTTAGGTATTTAGGAATGAGGTTTTTTCTTATCCCTTTACAACTATTATAAGTTACTTATAACTTAAACATTATTTTTGTAACACAAATAAGGGACAAGAGAATAATTAAATAACACAATTATCAATATTTTGAGTTCTAGAATTATTTTAATAGCTGTAATGCAATATTTAAAATCTTAAACAAATAAATTAGATTACAGAAAAATGTAATTTTTTCTATTTTATTTTTTCTCTTCATACAATTAATAAATTCTATATTGTTAACATTTGTTGTAGTAATAATCTACTAATTGTATGTAACGATAAAAAAAAAAAAAAACAAACAAATATAGTAATAAAACCCCAGTGATCACAGTCGCTTTAAAGGAAAAATTATGTATATATATTTATGATAAATAAATTATAATAATTATTTAATTATACAAATATAGTAGTAAACACATGAAAACAAAACATTAATGAAAATATCAAACTAAAGATAGAAAGACCAGTTTAAGTGAGAGCAAAATATAAAGCCCTGTAAATGGTATAATTTCATAGGTACATTAAAAACATAATACAAATGTATCATCATGAGCTAGCTGGCAGTTCACTTGATGCTCTACACAGCAAATTTCTAACAAACCCTCTAGAAAAAATTAAGAAAATGTAATTAACTAGAGAACATCAAATATATGGTAGAGATATTTACCTGAGAGGTAAAAAATTTTGTTGAGAGTCCATCACTGGAGGAGAAATAATGCTGACTGTATTGCCAAAACGCACTTCAGTAGTGGCACGTGATCTAATTGATGTTGCTGGAGTATCAGTTTCATCACTATTTCCCAATACCCGTCGCATCAGGCCAGCAGTCAACTCTTCTAATGAACTTAGAGACAAATTGAGAGGCTGTTGTGATTGTGATTGTGTCTCGTCACTCACATCAGCCGACGTTTTATGGCCAGAACGCATCGACGCCGTCTCACTATTGTCAACTCTTGTGAAACATAATTAAATGAGTTTAGTGAATTAGGGATATGTTCTAGAAACCCTTCAAACCCATAAACACTTTCAGCTTTAAGAAATTCAATCAGTTTGAAATGTGTGAAAATTGTAACATAATCAAGTTTAAAATGTTCAGGTCTGACACCAGATGAGTTTAAAAAAATTTGTTAAGTGTAAGCACTGTTTTGCTATTATTATATTTTAAAAATTTCTTCTAGTTTGAGTTCTTGTAAGCTTTAATTCAACCCATCCTTAATTTGTGTTTATTAAATGTTTCAATTCATATATTATTTTAATTTTGAATGTATGTTTGAAACTTTGGTAAAAATTGTGTATTTAATTGATTTTTGAAATAGATAATTACTTTTGAGCTAATAAACTGCCAGCTAATGCAACAGTACTTGCAGATTCTCGATCAGCATCTCTTCCCAATGCAGTATCACCATCCCAATCATTCCAGAATGATGGTTCTCCAATGGAAGGATTACCAATTTCAGCACCGTGACTAACAGTATCACCATCTATAAAAAAAATAAGACGGGTATTTGAACAATTGTTTAAAATAGATAAATATTAAGTTTTGATTTACCAGGAGTTGTGAAGTAATCAATATTAACTGTTTTAGGAGCACTGTGCTCTTCATCAAAATCAAAATGTACTCCATTTGAGGATGTAGTAACTCCACAGCCACCTGAGCGACACAGAGATACTGGAACTACACCGTAAACATAGAATAATAATATTGGAACGCCAATTCCAACAGCTAAACTGGCCATAACTGGTGCAGCAATCAACTATAAGATATAAAAAAGCAATTATATTTTTATAAAATGAAATTAAGATAATTTTTAAAAGCTAAAAAAATGTATTTTTAATTTGTTAAGAACTATCCTAGACAACTAAAATTTTAACAATTGTATATTTAAAAGAAAAACAAATGCTAATATTTTATGCATATTGACTAATTTTACATGTGTGCTGGGCTTCATTTGTAATATTACATGGTACTTCATCCTATAACCTCGTACTTAAAAAACATCCTGGGTCAATTTAAATTGTATGAAAGTATTACGTAAGCCCCAAATAAACCGAGAAACACCTTTAAATTAAAATGTATACGGAGTTCCTACTTTGTATGTCAATGATTTAATATACTTCATACTATTTTTAAATATTGTAATATATTAGTTAATTAATAATAATTATTAGAATAATTTTAAATAAAAACTTATAAATATTATTTAAAATGTTTTTAATTGAATTTAAAGGTAGAGGTATAAAATTGATACTTAAAATACTTTTATAGAAAGGTCATTTATCAGTTTTTATAAGCCCGGTATGGTTTATAATTTAAAGTACAATAGATCCAATAAATGGAATAAACTATGATTGTTTAATAATATAGGTCAGAACCTTGTAACACTAAAATTTTGATTAATAAATATAATATACAGATTGCAAAGGTAAACTTATTAATTTCAGCAAAAATAGCATAAGGTAGAAAATAAATAAATAATTAAATCAGCTTTCACATAAAGTTAAAATATAAATGTCTTGAAGGAAGGTAAATTTTATTAGACCCGAAAATATTCATATTCAACATAACTTATTATTAAGCTAGAATTTATATGCAATAAAAATATAGGAAATAAACAATTTTCCGATAGTTTCCATAATACTTTTTAACACAAATGAATCTTAATTTTAAATAAGGTTCTTTATATACAAACTAAATCGTTTTTGTTGTTCTTACTTTTAAACAAATCAATACCATTCCTCCGTATTTTTCGTTTAAAAGAAATCATTAATTTTAAGAAATATACATTAGGAGCATCTATCAAAACACTCAGGCCTTTTACAATATTTTTGTTACAAGGGCGACGGGGCCGGTGCGTTTTTAGTTTTTAGTACAAAAACAAGTCTTACAGGAAAAACTCACGCACCGTAGAATAGCCGGGTTTTGTAAATTAAATAGGATCGAAACACGCGTTTCATACTTCTACACCAATACGCGGTAGTAAAATTCATACTTTTGAATGTTCGATTTAATATAATATGTATAAATTCTTTGACAAAATAGCCTTTTAGAATGTTTATATTCAATTTTCAATTTTAAAGAACTTTAAAATTAAGATCTTTTTTCAAAAATCCCATGAAATAATTCCATTACATTTGTATTTATTTATTTATTTTGAGCACATCTGATTTTAAATCAAAAAAGTAATTCCTAAAGAGCATAGTCTAGATCCTAGACAATGAATTCATTGATATGTTCTACTATTCGATTATTATTTAATAGTCAGAAAAATGACAAAAATTCCTTTTGGTTAAATTTAGCTTCAAAATATCCAGCCATTTCTCAGAAAACCATTTCAATCTCAATTACCATTTTCCATATCATATCTTTGTGAAAAGGCATTTTCTGCTCTGAACAATATAAAAACAAGTAGAAGAAATCGTTCGAAAAATGTTGAACCTGTTTGAGTCTTACTGTTTCAACTGTTTTACCTCGAATAGAGGAATTAAATAAAAAATACCAGTCTCCAATATCACATTAAATTTGTATCATTAAAATATTAAATAAAAACAATTAGTTACATATCAATATGACATTATGTATATTCATTATTATTCATTTGTGTACCGTGAAAATTTTTAAAATGATCAAGTGCGCCGTTAGGAAAAAAGGTTGGGAATCCCTGGTCTAGAACCTTACAAATTCAACCATTTTTTAGAAATTACAATCGGATTTCATGAATTACGTTTAATTTACTACCGCTTTAAGTAGTTTTTATAGTTATGCAAACATGAAAATATTTCATTTTTCACAATGTATTGACATGAATGTGCGCGTGCGAGAGTTGCATTCAGCAGAGCCGTCGGAGGCTGTGACAGCGATTTTCTCAAACATACACTAATGCACAATTTTTGTTATTCATCAAACGTATCTTTCTAATACTAGTTTAAGAAAAATGAAAATTCGACGTTTGATTATATCTGAAAAAAGTTTTCAACTTTCAGACACTAAAAATTCTAAAAATTCAACAAATCAATGAGGCGTGAGAATTTTTGCCACAAAGTCAAATTTGTTGATACAATATACCATATTAATCAACCCCCCCTGAATCAGGCGGAAGATTAATGGAAAAGTATTATAGCTAAGGTATCAACTGAAACTATAACATTCAAATTTCATAGGATTGCGGAAAATTGGAAAACACCCTTAAATATACACAAAATATGCATTTTTTCATCCATGTATAATCTTATAAATAAAATAAGTAAAATAAAAATGGTGGGCAAATGGGAACGATTCTTCTGTACTTTAGGTGTCGTGTATGGGTTACTGCAATGGATGTATTAGATTTGAATTTAATATATTTCAGCAATGTCATGGCGCACCTAAATTAAACATTCGGTGAAAAAAACCATGTACCTAATTTTATTTTTTTCCTGAGATACACAAAAACAATATAGATTTAGTCAAAAACTGGTTTTGCATAAAAAATTATTCTCATTTTTCCTTATTTTTTTTTTTTTGTTTTACCCGACGCTTTTGAAGACTTCTCGAAATTTTTCATCTTAATCTTTCAAAAGCACAAACTAGATTCACTTTAGCACCAAAATCTTAGCATTATTTCGACTACTTATCCTGTATACAGTATACACAAAAAGTTAAAAAAAACACTCACAAGTATCACTGTAAAATCAATAACATTCATTATTCCGCTCAGAATCCAAATAAATAGATAGTTTGTATCAATATAAAGCGATACGTGTAATTTACCAATTGGATCAAAAAGGATGTTGCAAAAAAAACATTCTAAATGCATAGTATAATGATATGATTGTAGTATAATGATGGACTGCTATAAAATGCAATCAAAATAAATAAGTTTTTAGATTTATTTTTTGTAATCGCTTTCGCAATGGTGAACAATATACGTGCCTTTTGTTGTATTTAGGTACTAGGAGAACGAGAATGCAACAATAATACAATGAAACTGTCAACCATGGGGCGTGAAATTGACGGTCGCATAAAAAAAACTACGAGAAATTATATAGATTCATGAGCGGTGATTTAGTAAAATACAATTTTACTATAAGGCGGAGCGGAGTTAATTGTTATAAACTAACATAACAAATATTTCTATCAAAGTTTCAAAATATTAAATAGGTATATGTTCCACGTATCATGTATATAACATATTGTAAAGTTAACAATTATCAAACAGATATTTCTATAACAAAAAATAAAAAATGTATGTTGATTTATTTGAACCTTAAAAAAAAATAAATGTTTTTATTCTTGAGATAATACTTCGGGTATCTCGGCTATAGAGAAGCTATAAGCTATAAGCTATATCTTTGGCTACAAACTCCAAAATAGAATTCACCGACTAAATAGTACGAGTGTTCAAACTATAAAATAACTACTTAACTAAATTATGTAAATTAATAAAAATTATTATCGGTTTTTTCAATTCTCGTTATTTGTTTTGCGTACTCGCATCTCTCTACATCATCCCACAATTACGTCACGGCACGCTGACTCGGCTCTGCGGTATTGATGGGTCGCACGGATGACGTACATTCTTGCACACACCCACGGCGGCAGTCGGGCACGCCGGGGGACGCGCGAAGCGAGACGGTGGGAGCGAGCGTAAGATGACGGGAGGGAGACTGCGCACTGCAGAAGGGAGATCGTATACTACCAGTGCAACGGCGGGGAGAGATCGCGATCTGCCGACGTTTTCCCGTTGTTTCCAGTGCGGGGAGGGGGCTCAGTCGGCGGCTGCCGATACTCGTGCGAGGGGCGGTTAAGGGTGGCTACGGTGGCGGTGAGGGGGCCCAGGGGATGCAGGTCGACGACTCTCACAGGCTTACACACGCGCGCGCACGCTGTCGCGCCGCCGCCGCCTCCATAAATGCGCGCGCGGTCGAGGCCAGTGTTGTCGTGTCATACGCGTAATACGCACTGCCGCCGCCGCACGGTCAGACGTCGAGCGCTGTCCATCCGCCCCCGAGGCATCGTCAGCGATCCTCGGCCATGTCGTCAGCAGCCGCGTCAGCCGCCGCCGATGACGACGACGAGCATCAGCGGCAGCCGCTGCCCGCCGACCCGGACTGGTTGTCCGGCGTCATCAGTCGGCTGATCGGCCGGCCGCGGGATGCGGTCACGGTGATCTGTGACCGGACCATCGCCACGCCCGCGGTGTCCGACCCGCACAACGTGCTCAGCTCTATAGTGGCCGTGCACATTGTGTACGCAGTGGACGGCGTTCCGGGCACCGACTCCCTCGACGTGGTCATCAAGAGCCTGCCGCAAGAGCCCTACTCCAGAGCGTTCGTGCTCGAGGCCCAGTTCGACTACAGAGAAGTTCACTTTTACAACACGGTGGGTCCTCCTTCTACCCCTCCCCCGTATTCACATAAACATTACACTGACCTTGCCCCACCCCACACGTCACCCCATAAGCACGTCTGCACATCCATCACCTCTTGCACAGTTGTACCGTACACACCGCGAGCGAACTGCACACGACATCGTCGAATTCATAAGATAGAAGCCATGATCGGATGTTCTAGGAATTAATTTTAGCTCATCCAACCCCTAGCAAGATTGACATCCGAAATTGGGTGGAATACACACAACACTATATTATAGTCTTCGATTTCAATCCGTGCAAACCACGGTAATTGCCATGGCTACATAACGCCCGTCGTGCAGTAGACCTTGACCACTCGTTTCAAACATTAAAAAATAAATAAAAAATAGCTAGGCTACGTTGATGCGGTTATGGCTCCCGCGGATGCTTTGAACGAATTCCAGTCAAGGAAATAGCGTGTGCATGGAGAGATGTATGCGTATTGTTATTTGCTGCTGTCTAACCACAAGCGACCCTGAGGTATCATAAACGTGGACCATCCCACCGCACACACGTCAGACACGTCTGTTATTATGTCACGTAATTAATTATAACGCTTGCGGTCAAAAACAACAAAAAAGTTAGTTGGTATCTATCACTTTAAATAAACATGAAAAAAAGAATAATTAAAACAATGGGTGTCGTGATAATATATCTATACATACTTTTTATAATATGCTAATATTAAAAAAACCATTAAACAATAGAGATTACCATTATGTCAGTAGAATAAACATATAATGTTCATCGCAATAAAATTAACCCACTTTTATTCATCATAAGTTGATTTTTTTAAATTACAATTATATAGATATACTTCTCAGCAAAATGAAACCATGAAAATATTATTATTTGTTACACTATACCTTTTAAATTATACTACACTTTGTAAAGAGGTATAGAATACAACTGTCAAAATAAAAAAACCTTCCTCCAGATAAAACTAACTTTTTCAAAATGCTTCAATATTCCAATCAGATATCAATTTACTAGAATAAGGAGTATAAAAGTTTTTCTATTTTTTAAGCATATCAATTATTTTTAAAACGCAGAATAATTTTTTAAAAAAAAACGATCTCCTGACTAATAGCACATATTATTTTATTATACTGTCTTATAAATGTTAAATTATTTTTATTTCTAATAATTCAAATTTGGTTACAGGTATTATTTGAGTTAAGAAATCTCGAAGAAGATGTGCTAACAAAACACAATCGTTCTGCGATTGGTGACATGCCAGTTGCCAAATGTTACTTTGCTGGTATGAGTGCCAGTGGTAAGGATGAGTCGATGTTAGTATTGGAAAACTTATCCAAACGCGGATATACAGCAGCCAACTTCTCTACTGGACTGACATACAAAGAGGCCAAACTCGCTCTCGGTTCTATAGCTCGAATCCACGCAACGTCTCTTGCTTTGAAACTCAAGCACGGGCCGCTCACCGAACGTTGGCCGTTCCTATTCCAAACATCTCGTGCAACACTATCTTACCAAGCACTCGTTGAACGGGGAATGCCACAATTGCACGTTTTCCTACGATCTAAAGGGCCACAATACGACACGTTAATCAATACACTTAGATCTCTATGTCGTGTTACTAAACAAATAATCGGATCGCTAATGATACCCAAAGAACCGATGGGGTTGATGACGCACACGGACTTTTGGTGTAACAATTTAATGTTTGGAGAACAGGACCAATGTGTAATACTAGACTGGCAAATGATATCCTATAGTAGACCAACCAACGATGTCGCACTTTTGCTTGTAAGTAGTTTGTCAACGGAAACCAGACGAAACCATTCAAATGAGTTGGTAGACATCTACTGGGAAGCTTTAACAACGCATGCAAGTAAATTGGGAGTTGATATAGAAGGACAACTTGAATACAGCCGATATGACTTGGACGAAGACATGAAGGAATCAAAGTTATTGGCAGTACTTTTGTGTATAGGTTCAGTGGACGTTGCTTTAGGCAATGAAGAAACTGAACAAAGATTACTAGACCTGTTGACCGATCTACAAGCTGAGGAAATCTTCAACAGACATTTAACTGAAATTTCAGCATAGTATTTATTCAATTTTATCTTTGTTTATAATGTATTTCTCTTTTCTCAAGTAATGATATTACTTTAGAGCTTTCACACTATATAATATATAGAAAAAATATACTTGTTAATCATAAGGGTTTTATTTCACTTTTACTTTTTATATTAGTTCTGCAAATTCAGATGACACTTGAGGTTAAGGTAATTTTTTTTAAATGTTAAGAATTTACAAAATATATTAATATTAGAAAAATATTGTTAAAGCTAAATCATCATATTAATTTTATTAATTTCATCTCATGTACTCAAGTTTAAAAAGCCTAAAAGCCTTAATTGTTAGCATAACCTTAACACGGTATGCAAAGTAATTAATTTAATATTAGATCCTATAGCTCAAAACAAATGTATAAACATGTTATATTTTTCTTTTTAAAACCAGTTTTTACTGATTCTTTACATTTTGACATGTTAAAATTATGTTGCCTAAATTAATGTAACGGTGCTGTCCATACTACTCGTATTATGTGATTTTACTTACTATAGTAATAATAAACATTATTGATTATAAAATTGAAATTAATAATTGATTTGTGAGTACCTTCCAGTTTAATTATTAAATACGATAAAAGTATACACCTACATCCAGTGAAAAAGTGAAAATTAAGAATAATAAATATTCAAATTATGTTTGTGTAATACCAACAGAAGTACCTACTAAGAATGGCCAAAAAGTATATTTTAATTCAATTATACAAATTTAGTGATCACCTTTTATAATTGTAAGATAATATAAAATTCCCTCGGACAAATTAAAGTAAAACAATCTCAAGTCTAAAATATTTAATTAAACCATTAAAAAATACATTAAAATAATTATGAACCCTTAACTCTATAGCTAGTTATTATTATAATAATTAATTTAACTAAGAGATTAGATCAATTAGTTCAAAAAAAGTGAAAAAAAATTTTTTTTTAATATTACTCATTTACCTATATTACTGTCATAATATATTTTTTAGTTGAACCATAATGGCATAATGTATTTAAGTATTAAGTAATAAAATTAGTATGAAGTTAATACTCACCGCAGCTAATACCCCACCAGCAATTGCAAAATTTCGTTTTAATCGACTTGAATGTCTATAACGAGTATACATTTTTCGTCCAGTCCAAACAGGTACACCTTTTAATATAAATAAAAAACAATACACAAAGAATATCTAATCAATTCATTCATTATTAGATCAATAAGTTTTAATTACCAATAATTATTGCAGGTATTGCAATTCCTGCGATTAGACCAATACCAGCTGGAGCTCCAACCAATGTACCTAATTGCCATAAAAGCTTTTTCTTTCTGGACCAGGGTTTTTTGCCCCAAAAAGTACAACCTGAAGGACTAGAATTAAAGTTTATATATAAATAATTTAAAATTGCAATACTAACCCAAATGAATATAAAAAAAAAATGGTATTACCTAAGATAATGTAAATCGCTAACTACTTTCATACATAGCCAACAAAATTCTGCTCCACAAACTGCACATGTCATATGATTGCATGATCCATCGTCCATTTTTACAATTAAAACCTGGCAACGAGGACATGGCTTAATGTCTTCACCTAAAATTATATTTTATGTTACTATCACATGGATAAAATAAAAATATTATTAACATTTCATACGTGACTGTGAATCTGTACTAAATGTTAAAGATGAGGTTCTCATATTAGATGATCGTTTTGCTCTAGCGGAATCACATGTTTGATTAGGATGCCATGCAGCTTTACAATGGTAACAAAAGTATGAATCGCAACCAGGACGTTCACATTTTATTTTTGGACAACTGGCACAACCTGCCGCTATAACAGCATAACTAAAACAATACACCTTTATCATTATTTGTTACTGATATACTACCTAAATATGTATTATTTATTAGTCTATTTCCAAATTGGTTAAAAAGATAGTTTTTTAAAAAACAAAATAAACTTAATGAAGCAAATAAGGTAGTTGTATAGGTTACATTAAGTTATTATCAAGTTATGTTATTTTATAACAAAATTTAGTAAAATAATTCTATAAATAAACAATATTTAATAATCATTAAATATACATATATTATTATTATATTTCATTTTTCTGGAAATTTGAATAATTAATTGTGGATTATTATTTAACATTTCCAAGTTTACTTATTGTTATACACATTACAAATAATTAATGATAGAACTTATGTTATAATTTAGGTTATAGGCTATAGCTAATATCAGCCATTAAATGGTATTAACAAATTGGCGAACAGTCAAACCAATTTTACAAGTATAGCTGTAATTCTTTCTTTTTTTTTTATTTAAATCAACAGTTTTAAGTATTATTGTAATGGCAGTACTTTAAAAACCTTCATAAATGTGTCAATACTAACAATAATAGTTTGAATGGTTTCTTATGAAAGATCAAGTAGCATATTGCATATCCCATGTAAAAACCACATTGTACTGTTGAATACAGAATTTAAAGTGGATTTGTGTCAAAAATGTTTTCCACTCTATTTATAAATTAATATATTTCTAATACAACAGTTACAACAATATTTATCAGCTGCTTTTAAGTGTATAATGTTATAGTAAAATGTTAAAATTGTTAATACTGCTATGACAGAAATTAAAGATATTTTTGAGATAATATGTTTATCACGTTTTAGATGAATATTTAGCATTAATTAGAGTGATAAAATATCAAGGGTATAAGCTATTTAATGATGATAACCTTAAAATGTAAAACAATTTACCTGCAGTCAGGTGAAGGGCAATATCTAGTATCAGGATCAACTGCTAACACCCTCCGTACCATAAAGTCTTCATATTTTTCATAAAGGGCTAGATTATTGAGCACACTTTGTATATCTTCATAGAAATATATTAAACATAAAAAAAAATGTATTAAACTATAAACATTTAAAAAATTTAAAATATACCATTTGGATGCATAGCCTCAGTACACTCTGGACAGGTGATGTTTACACGCGATTCACATATTTCTATACGTAAATATTGTTGAAAACAGTCAAAACAGGAACGATGATTACAAGTTGACAATTTGGCAAAATAATTTTCATCAAATTTGGCTAGACATAATGGACACTCTAATAGACCATCAACTGGAACACCAATCTGGAAACATAAAATTGTATATAAATTTAAAAGATAATAGTTATAAATGCAAAAACAATAGTATTTCTTTGGGGATAACCAGGCAGATAGGTAAATTATACATTTTTTTGTTCAAAAAATATTTATAATATATATAAGCAATGGGTAACAGTTTTTGCACAGAGTTTGTAACCTTATTTGCATAAAATCATTGAAGCATATCAACTGTGCATTCATACAAATATGCAATTAAATATTTAAGTATAAAACTATAATAGGGGCACAAAAAAATAAATTTAAACGTAGTTTATGACGTAATCAATTTATTATTGCTAATGTATCATATATAATAACAAAGGTTTAAAATACAATTAACAAAATTGCATAGTGCAGATAATTGTGTATGGTTGGCTTTTTGTGGTAAACATAATATCTCCTATTTTTTTTCTGCAAAAATACACGTCATGTAAAATATTTAAAAACAATTTAAATGACAACTAAAACTACAAAATTAAGAATTTCAAGTTAAAAAAAATTAAATGTGGACAAATAACAACATTTGGATAAATACAACATTTTAATTCTAGACATTCAGAAATTAATGTGTGTGGTCAGATAATAATCAAATATTTGTACTACAAAAAAATATGCAAATTTATAAAGTCCCTATCTCTGTTTATGCGCTATAATATTTTAATAACAGCCAATCGGAAACTTCAGAACTATTGATGTAGACTTGTTATTGAAAAAAAAATTGAATATAAAGAAAATAAACTACGATGATATAAGGGCCTTGATTATTCAAGGTTTTCCATCCTTAATAATCAACTACCAGAAATTCACTTTAAAAAACAAATTATAAAAAAACTCTTAAATCATATATTTTATAATTCCTTGTTCCCATAATATATTTTAGTTACAAAATTTATTTCCCTGATTTTATTTCATTAACTCTAATTAATTACTTTTTTCAAAGAACTTCTAAGTATTGTTAAAATTGAGAAATATATCAAAAGATACACTGCATTAATTGTAAATAGCAAGGGATCAAAAAGTTTATTCATTTAAAAAGTCAAAAACCATTGCAAGAAAAGAAGAAATCAACTACAATCATGCTGGTTAGAAAACATGATTTATACATTTGAAAAAATAAAAATAACATCACTAATGGCATACTACCTAATGAATTACAATAATAAGACTATAACTGTAAGTACTCATAAACACTTGATGATACAACAAGTTGCTATTTAAAATATAGAAAAAATACAAATGGATACTAGAACATTTAATTAATTTAATATTTTCATGTCAAGCCGTACATAATAATAAAACATCTAGGAGTATTGCTGAAAAAATCATCAAATTATACTTTAATAAATCAACAATTGTGTTTCTACATAAAGCAATTAAAAATATGACGCATGGATAGACAATAGAAATATAAGATAGGTTAGGTTAGGTACCTTATTTCAATAATTTAGTATAGAAGCATAACACAAATGTTTTTCAAATAAACTAAATTTTTTCTAGTAAAAATAAATAATGAACCTAACTATAATCACTTACTTTGGTATTACATACTGGAGTAACCTTTTTAGGATCATTGTAGTTTTGTCCAAACCCCAAAGGAGCTTTTTCAAAATCGGTTACATCTGCTACACTAGGACCACCTAAAATAAATAACTTATCAGATTTATTTTACAATATACGAGTATAATAATTTATCAAAAAAAAAGGATAAATAATAAAATCACAATTTACATGACATCATTTATGGCAAAATAAGTACATATATAATAATAATACATCAAAAATAATTATGGTAGTATTGGGAATTTTTCAATTCAATTTAATAAGATAAACATTTAAAAATGAGATACAAAATAATTCAACAAATAGAGATGAATTGAGATTTTTGTGATACCTACAAAACTTATTCATAATTTTTTTTTAGATAACAGGGCACATGGTAGCTATATTTATTGAATCCGTGGATTATAATAAATCTATGCAACAAAAGTTAATTATAATGTTAAAAATGTGGCTGTAATTGTTTTCCAAAAATTATTTTGGTTATAGTTATATTAGTACATTAGTTTTGTTTAACAAACAATTTTGAAATTTAAAACATTTTAGACTTTGGTTTAAAATTTAGATGAAATTACTATCTAGGTTCTCTAGTTGGTTATTACAATATGCTAATTTTAAAAATAAATAAAATTTAAAAATTATTATATCATACAATTAAAAAATATATAAAAAACACAACAAATTGTATTTTCATCTAAAACTTTGAATACATAACATACTCTAATATTAAAATTTCTATTTTGCCAAAGGTTGTAAATTTGAAAGGTTATATTTTATTTTACGACAATGATCAAGTAATATATTATTTCTAAGTTCACTTCGATTAATGATAAGTAGGATAAAATTATATTCAGTATTAGCTATCGTACAACATACATAATTAACAACCTTAACCATCAAAATAATTATACTTGAGAAAAGAGAAAAAAATAATAACCAGTTTATGAGTTGTTAATTGATAGGTACTATTAATTTGTGACATAACCATAAACATGTAAAATATAATAAAATAATAAGATGACATAATGCAACCAAATACAAAGTATAAATTTATAAAGATTATAGAATCAAACTGCATAAATAATATTTAAAGAAAACATTGAGCTATTATTTCAATAATAACTACTATAGTTAAAAATTAGTAATAATTTTCTGAATGACAAAATATCTTATTTGGTCATAAAACTAAATTGAATATCTTAAATGGTGATTATCATAGAGTCAATTGAATCAACAGACCATTTTACAAACATACCGGTAATTATAGTACGGCGTTTGCCATTTTGTGAACTTCCCAAATGTCTTGCCAAAAATGTATTTGAATACAAAAGTCGGCGTAAGGAAAATCTCGGCATACGTCTTTTACGTGTAGGCGCAGCTGCACTTGTACTGGCTTCAGGCAAATCTTGTAACGATTTGGATCTCATCCCGCGACTGTTATTTCTACTGTCTACACAATACAACATAATAAAGAAAAAATTAATGATTTTAAGTAATCATAAATCACTACATATTTCTTTCTTATATTTGGATGATATTATAAGTTATAACATCGCACAGACAGTAATGATACTGAACAAGATGAACAAACGGCAATGGTACGTGGTTGGATTAGTGAAAGTTGGTGTTCACCTTGACCAATAAAAATAATAAAATAAATAAATATACCTACATAGCGAATTTAGATTATATTCATTATTTAACAAAAGTGGCATTGGGAACAATGTCATCAACTATTAATTGATAGAAAAAAATGTGTGAAAATAAAATATCACTTAAATTTACTAGGTTAATGACTTAGTTTAAATTAAAATATATATATCATTATATCAATACAGTTTACTACTCTCTACATCAAGAATACTTTTCTTAGACTATAAACATGGATTTTATCAATTTTACATGGAATATAACAAATGAATGAGCTTGTATTTGCTATTCATTACTTCATGTGTCACGACTTAGAAGTTTAAATTAAAAATGTTATTAAATAAAATATAATACATTTTCAAAGTTATTATATCATAGTCAAAACTACATAACATTAAAATAAACCATGAATTGTTAAAAGTATAATAACTAAAAAATTGTAAAACAATTTTTCCATATTTAACTACAAAATTACAAAAAATGTTGATAAGTAACTGCAGTTAGCAGGTACATATCATAATTCGATAAATTGAAGCGTTTCAACAATATTATCATGAAATTTCTGTTTCCTATATAGTCTGTTCAGTCTTCAATAGGTGCTACATACAAGATTTTACTGATTCAAAGACAGTTTTTCGAAAAGTATACCGGTACAAAATTAAATTAGGTAGTAAATCAAATGAAAAAATCTATGATCCATAATTAAACAATTTTAAATATATACATAAGAAAATAATAAATATTGGATGAAATTGGTGGACCAATAAGTAGTTACCTTCAATTCCTTTTCTAACACTATTAATTATCTGATTCATTACCTACTTAATAAACCAATACATAAAAGCTACATAATTAAATAATTTTGGTTAAAAAAAATTACAGCTGTACAAATTAGAAGTCAATCAGTAGATTAACCCAATTAAGACCTTGAACATTATACAAAGATAAATTTAACCAATATAAAAAATAATTAAATTAATAGAACGAGGAAATATAAAAAAAGAAACATGTAGGTATCATTTTATTTCATGTCAAGACAATGCATATTATACTACATCATACACATATACATTTACCTAATTGTTTTTCTATACACATTGTTGTTTATTTAATTTATTCTAGAAGCCCGACTTTAATAAAAACAAATAAATATAATTTAAAACGCAACAAAACAAATGTGGTACACCTATGAATAAAAATTAAATTTGTTAACAATTTTATGACTACAATACCATTTAACCCTTTGAAGACTAATCAAGCATAGTCATCTAACGATCAAACAAAAGAAACAGAAATATGTAAGATGAGATGACAAACATAAAATTTAATATTTCCTTATGTATTACCTACAAATTATTATTATCTTTTCCGTTTATCACTAAATGACGCTTGTATAAATAATTACATGTTGTTTACATTTATTTATATTTAATCTAATTGTAAATTTATGTAGAACTAAAACACAAACTGCTCTAAATGTTGACCTTCGTCCGGGTTACGGTTATCTTATTCTATTTAATCCTTTTTGTAATCGTTTTGCTATACAAAACACAATATAAAGTCATACCACATTATAATGACACACGCACACACAATATTGTGTATATTGTATATATGCATATTTTTTGTACAGTTATTCAAAGTATTAGAATTGCATTGGTTTTGAGTACATATTACCCATAAGCTTGTCCAGGAGTGCAGTGAATGTTGCTTTAGCTGGACACGACAATTTATTTTGGATTTAATGCCTAGTGGGATGGTGGATATTTATTTGAAAGGTAGAAACAGAACGAATATTTTACAAATATTAAGTTTAAAATTAAATTCAAATATAAATAATATTCAATGTTATTTAAATGGAAATTTATAATACTATTTTATAAATACGAGAAGTCTAAAAATAGAAAAGTTTTATACTAGAAATCCGACGTTCACTAGATGCACTTTTTATTTGCAATACTTCTTAAATGTTATAACCATAGTCCATAATGAAGGAAATAAGTGGACTGATTCCCAGCTGATTCTGTAGGGCCGGTTAAAGCACCCGGAACAAAATCTTGCGCACGCCAATGATATTACCCATTATATTTTATGTATTAACTATTAGTATTACTAAGATATGTTATGAGATTACATGGGTCCCGAAATTTTTATCACGATTTCGATACACCCAATAAATATAATTCGTTACTATAAGTTCGTATTGCATTATTTGAAAGTTTATAATTTGTATAATCGTTTTGCAGGTACCTCTCGTTTTTTTTCAAAAAAACAGCGAGATTTTTTTAAATATTAATAAAACAAGGTTGATTTATTTCATAAATTGTATTCAACTGTTAATTTAACACGTACAATAATTATGTGTGTATTTTTTTGTCTGAGAACACTTTTTATAGTGTAAAAAATACTTAGGTTTTGAACATCAGCATATTTTTAGCTAGGAAAGTGAATGTAGTCAATACCTACTGCGGACGATCAAAAGTGAACAATCCAGTAATTGAAAAAATATAGAAAAATTTGGGAACATTTTCGGTCAATACTTACGTATAAACTATTTCTCTACTTGGTTTGATTTTTACTTTTTTCGACCTATTTGTAGACATTTCACATTTTCGATATTTGTTTTTAGAAATTTTTCTATAAATATTGATTAAAAAATGTTCATTTTTTAATATAAATTTCCTCATAAGTTATTTTTATAGCAATTTAAAGATATTAAAGATACATAATATATGTATGTAGCCATGTACTCGTGTAGAATTTTAGTTCTTTTGCTGTAATTCAAAAATGTTTGTCGAGGGGATTAGGAACTATTGAAGAAGGGGATTGGAAATATAAATTATCTCTTTGTCTAAAACACGAGGAACACAGGAATTTAGACATGTTCTAATTTAAACGTATCAATTGATTTAGTGAAGCGAAAAGAATTCAAAAAAAAATTTGAATTTGTCGTCAAGTCTACTTAAGATTTACTTTCCTACATATTTAATTTTATCCACATATAAATCCAAAAAAAAAATCGTGCTCAAAAAGTGATTTTGTATATTTCAATTTTGGAGAAGTAAACATCAACAAATTAAAAATCCGGGAAAGTCGATCTCAAGTAGACTACACAAATTCATATCCGTTTTTGGAATTCATATAGCTTCACTACATCAATCGGTAGGTTGGGATGAAAAAACGTCTAAATTCCAATATTCTGCTTGTGTTAAATTAAAACAGAAAATCACCGCTTCCAATCTGTATACAATTACACGACAATTTCTAATGCAAAGTTCTCTACAAAAATGAATTCTACCTGCGGTATAACTAAATGATGTCAAAATAAATTACACCAATAGCAATATAAATATATCGAAAAATATACATAGTAAAGTTTTTTCGTGAAGAATCGTTTTTCATATGCAATTATGATATATATTGAATTCAAACAGACACTGTAGTAGTAGTACTCGACACCATTATCCAAAGCGGATAATATTTCCCTCCCCCGCCTATTTTGTATTAATGCAATAAAAATCAGAGAATATCAATGGCCCATCGATTCTACAAATACAGCATCGATTTCGACGATACAAGTATACATATACTAAACAATACAATATTCCAATAATCCAATTGCAACTGATTTTTTTGTTTTTTTTATGTTTTAAAGCAGTATAGCCATTATAAGTGCTTTTTTAAATAGAAATCAATCAAAATACCTAACCTAATCTACTTTTCAATGAAATGCATAATGGCCTTAAAATACGTCAACTAATTCGCTCCCGCAATTTCTGTATGATTCCCGGAAATTGCCCATCCCAAGTCTTGAATGAGAAGTAAAATTAGGCAATCTAATCAATCAATCAAACCTGTCAACGGTTGAATGTTTGTGAATTATTATGACTTTAAAAATTGTAATTTATTTTTAAATTTATCAGAATAAGAAAATATTATCTGTATTTTGTAAGAAATGTATACATTAAGTGATAACATAATACATAACACATTCCATTAAATTTTTTTTTTAAATGTGTAGAAACAGGTAAATATTTTACACTATTTTTATCAACAAAAATGTGCATATTTTTGTAAAATAAGAAATCTTTTGACAATTACATAGATAAAGCTCACATTCCTTTACAAAAGTTATTTTTCTTCGAATCATATTTAAAAACTAGTTTTTTATATAAGTGTTTTATACTGCAGGGCGATTTATCAAGCATGCAAACCTTTTCCCCATTTTATACTTTCGTAATGCAGGTACTAGATCAGGGTGGTCCAGCCTTCTATAGTTGGATGGCTAATTTCCACTTTTATAAAAAATTAAAAACATAAGGAGCAGCCAAAATAAAAATAAATGATAATATATATATATTTTTTTTATTAGCTTTAAGTATTACTATTACAGCTCAACAATTATATAAAACAATATAACTAGATATTATTATTTATATTTAATTTTATCTAGAGAAATAGAGAATGTTCGCGATTGTGAATAGTATTCACGCCGTTCAGGAAAACCCACAGTCATTATTATTAGGTGGCGATAAGACCGACTTTCTCGATTTTAAAGCGAATTTTTTAATATAAATTTTCTAGGAAGGACCAAAAAAAGGCTTCGAGATCTGTGAGTTGGAAAACCCTGTACTAAATGATACTCTCAAAAATACCCAACATTTTAAAATTATTTTAAGAAATTCATGTCTCTAAAATCATTTATTATTGGATTACATTAACAAAAATAAACGATTTTGTCAAAATCTGTTTTGAGTAAAAATTCCCACGATTATTTTAAAGATAATATTTTACTTGACCATCCGAAACACCTAACTGATCATATTTGCTACATAACAAATCGCACTCTCAAAATTGAAAGTCGAAGTATTTTTACAACTCCAAAACGTGGACTTAAAAATAAAAATAAATTTAAAACTCACCATTGTAAAACCAATAAATACAATCTTTTTCCGGCACAAAGTCTAATAAGAACTTTGAATGGACATTTGACACAGTACAATCTTTGAAAAATTGGTGCATTTATAATTTATGTACTTCAAACTTATAATTGAATATTCTGAAAATCAGAATTTTAGTAAATTTACTATTTTTTTTGTTTTACTAAATCGAAAATTTGTTGTATAATGTTACAATAAGATCTGCAATATGTATGAAGCGTAAAAAATGAATTATTTAAGTCTTAAAAGGGATTAGAATTTAGAATGCTTGGTGACTCACTCCATATTTTTTTATTATTGTTGTAAACCAGAATTCAATGTTTACTTTCCATAAGTATCGAAATAAAAATAAAAAGAGTAAATATTAGGGTAAATAATATAGTTATGACTAATAAGCTAATGATTTTGAGAGAACTCGAAAACTAGGCCAAATAGACATTTGGCACATTGTCTTAGAACTTGAAATATCAATCAACACCGAATAAATAAAGGTTAACATTTTGTTAAAAGCTGGTTTGTACCAAACTTACACTGTTGGGAATTTGTAGAATGCTTAGTTTAAATAGCATTGTGTAATTGGTGTAATGATCTGAACAGACAACCGGTCTTTAGCCAATTAGTCAAATCATAAATCTATCTGTTATATAATACATTATATGATGTACAGAAGTAGCAGGCGAAAGTCACTAGTTACCCGTAAATAAACTATGATGACTGTTGATTCTCTACCAAAAAGCGAATTGATAATAATTTATATGACGTTGTAGTCTTATATAAATAATAGAGAACTTTTACAAGTAAATTAAGTTTCTTAAAGATTTTATAAATCGTAAGGTTAGGTACGATATCCCTCAAATATTGTTTTATTTTATTCAACATTTCTACCCTCACAAAAACTCCAAAAACTGATGGATCAATAATCATTTATCATCATTTTTATGAACACCAAAAGATATTAATTTTTTGTGATTTTTTTTACGAACAACAATATCAGATTTTAAAATTATAATATAATATTAATTAAATTCAATGAACGACGTATTATTTTTTTAAATATGTACTTGGTGAAAAATAATTAACAATAAACTCGTCATGTTATTAGAAAGTTTTTAATATTTTATTCTTATGCAAGGCTTAGCAACAAATTTATTAATAATATGTTTAACAGGTCATCAGCCCACTACAGATTGATTAAATTCTAAGCCAGCTTTCTGGCAACAGAATATAGTCAATATTTTTAAACAATTTTTGAAAGGTCAAAATACACCCCCGATTTTTAAAAATAAAATGTTACTGCAGAACAACTGAACAACTTTGTCAAACAAAATTGTATGAATGATAAATTTAGTTATTTATTAATGTATATACATTATTAAATATTTGTGCAAATGGACTACATTTTCATACATAAATAAGCAAAAAGAAAATAATGAATATCTAAAATATTCTAAAATGAAGGTTAAATATGATCTAAATTTTCGTATTTACATACAATAAGTATTCATACGCACGTAGGTAGTATGTTTTTATTATATCATTCCTATTTTATTTTAAATTATAATTTGTACTTTGTCATTAACCCATCCAAGGTTTTAGTATATATATATATATATATCTATAGAATTAATTCATATCTACCTATAATAATGATAAGAATAAATAAATAAAAAAATTAAAATAGGTTATCATCTTATCACAGATAGCAAAATTGATTGATATAAAAAAATGTATAATAGTTAAAACTATAAATAATAGATAGGTACAAAAAAATAGGTTTAAAACTTGTTTATGTTTGATGGAGCAGACAACATCAGTGAAATCAATTTCATGACAATATTATTAAAGAATCTATAATATTTTTATTTTATTATAATTCTCAACATTGCGACCAAATCAAGTGACATTATTTATAAAGTATAACACTAATTATTGTTATGACACTACTTGGACCTATCTAATATTTATTTACTATGACTTGGTTGATTTTGAAAGCACAATCTACAGTTTGATAATATTATTGATTTTACATAGTATACAACTATGGTTATTTTTAAAACGAAACCCAATGGTAAAATATCAATAAGTATAGAGTACTAGACAAAGGTCAATATTGTATATTCATTATTTTAGTCTAGAAGCATCTCATGAAAATTTGAATATACCATGGAAAAGCAATAGTTCTTGATATGGATATTGGATGAAAGAAAGACAGTGTGTGTTTCGAAGGTAATGGGGCCTTTTAAAAACCTAAGATTAATTTCTTTTTAATGAATGCATAAGTCATTGTAATAATTACTCGTTAAAAATCAGATTAAATTTATAAATACTAAAATTTACCAAAAATTATTAAGCTTCGAAATGAAATAATAAAATTTATTTCTGTACAATGTAAAAGTAATTAACTTTAAAAAAGATGTTTTTTATGATTTGAAATTATTTACAAACATTTAAAAAAATGATAATAGTTATTGAAATAATGAGTGTCTTGCGTTAAAAAAATTGTAGAGAATTTAAAATACTCACTAATCACATTCACAATCCTTATTCCCACTACTTCTTAGAGTACACCTATAAATTAAAAAGGCAGCTGTTTTTTTTTAACAAACTGAACCCTCTGGATAGCAGAAACCTCTGATTAATAGGAAAAATGTCAATAACCAAGAGCATCCTGTATTTAGTTGTTTCACTGTATATTTATTTAAGTACACATTTGTAATTGAAAATACTCTAATTCCTACAAAGATGGCAACTTCAATCTTTTTTTTGCGTGATGCAACTCACCTACTGATAATAATTTCGGACGCATGTAGTATGCTCCCAAATTTTTCAGTAATCTCTGAGTTAAGAATTATGGTGAACAATATTTTTCAGAGTTTGACACATCAGTTTTGTATTTAAATTATTATTTGACTACATCCATTATAGATATTACATTTTTTATAGATAATATTTAGATGAATTGATAGGTTGGTGTTAAAAAAAAAATCAATACTTACTCCAAAATATTTATAATTTTTTTAATAGGCTATTAATCAAAAAACGATTTTAAGTGATTGCGTTTTGTTTATCTATGTTGTGCGTGGGTCAACATCCTCTGAATTTTAAAACTAACAAAATAATTTTCTTTAGCTAGGTATGACACTATTGAAGGAAAGACTGTATTGTATTAAAATGATATTATAATGATATATTACATTGTTACTTTAACTTTTTTTCAGTCAAAAAATAGAATTATTATAATTTTAAACCTGAGTATAAATAATAAAGAGTAATATATAATAGTATTCAATTGGAATTACAGTCTTTTAAGTATTGTAGAATTAAAAACTGAAATTGACAGGTTTATACATCAGAATAAAGGAAGATAAATATCAGAAATAATTATTGACTATATTACGATGCTACTAATTACTATACTTATATTTTATTTCAAAGAAATTATTAACATAGACCTACTTTAAACAAATAATGAATACATAATTGTGCATTTAAATTTCTCTACAATTTGTGTAAATCCATATAAATCATAACATATCAATTTATCTTTTATTTACCTAAAAGGAAAACAAATAGAGAAAGTGTACACTTTGTTTTCTTTTTACAAACACAAATTTAAGTTTTAGTATGACATAAGTGAATGACAAATGAACAGCTTAAAAAAATGCAGCAAATATTATGATTATAGAATTAGCAAAGAGAAATCAAATAACCTGTTTTATAATTTTAGAATGAGTTGTAGATAACAAAAAAAACAAAGAGTAAGAATAAAATGGAGTTAAACATCAGAAAAAGTCTTAAAATAATCTTTTAATTCATTTAGTAATAGCTACAAACACATATTGGGAAGTGTAATAATATCAAACTACAAACTCAAAAAATAATTTGATTTTATTGATTTTATTTTATTTATTATGATTAAACAGGCTAGCCCAATTACAATAGTAATGTGGGAACATAAAATAATAATATACAAAGTATTTAATTAGATATATATTGATTTCAGTTCATGAACACGTGTTCAGGTATGTTCATGTTAATATTTAGTGAACGATACGTAAAGGTCACTCTCTTTTTTTCAATGTAACAATGTTTATACTTTTTAATGAATTTGAATGATTTTTATATCATATTTAAGACATTTAAATGTATTTACAATTTAATAAATATATTATGTATAAATATTGATTAATAATATTATATACCTAATGACATTTTTCTTTTATAAAATTCTGATTATATTTATTAGAATACAAATTCTAAAAATAAAATACGTACAATTCATGTGCACCCTGCCCGACATACAACAACAATAATATTATAATTTTCACTATTTTGCAAAAAGTATTTTAACAATTATTTATAAAAATAAAATAAAAAATGTACATAAACTAATTTGTTTTTTCAAATAATGTGAACATGAACGAATTCAATTTGTTGGTGTTTTGAACACAGGTTGAGAATAAAATAAAAAATAAGTACATAAATGAATAACAATCTTGGTTAATATTTGGTTTTTAAGCTTTTATCAGACATAATGAAAACCATAATATATCTGAACTATACGGAAGAGAAAAATCCAAAGAATTGGTAAATAATCAGGGACTAACAAAAATATAGTTTTATTTTTTTATGTTAAAAAATTTTCTTGGTATTCCTAAATGTAATAGGTTCTGTAATATAGTAGTCATATGAAAATGTAATTTAAAAAAACCTCACGTTTGCTAGCTTAGACTAAATCATAACAGTAAACAAAAATGCGACCATTTTCATACCCACATCATATGAAATAAAATAAAATATTTGATAAATTGGGTGGTAAGAAATTTACTAAATTAAGATACAATATTGAAAACATTGTACACACTAGTATAAAAAAACAATGAATAATCAAATGTTAATTGCAATATAACTGGGATTAAAATACTAATAAAATATCAATAGCTTTATTACACAAACCTCTTTGAATTAAACTTATAATTATTGAAATTTTAACTATTCATTATAAATTAGTAGGGACTTGGATTTCTATGAAGTTGCATATTTATTTCTATTAATCCAATTGAATGCTAAGTATTGCTAACCTAGATACAAATTTGTTTGTTGTTCAACAGAATCAAATAATACCATTTGTATTTGACATATGATTGCAAACTCTAACATAGAATTATATACAAACAATAATTATAATTGATACAACAATCGGTTGTGTGAGTAAAGAATGAAGACATCAATCAGAGAAGAGATTTATAACATAAAGATTGTATATATGTGTATATATTTATAGTTTTATTAATTCGAATAAGTGTATTTTATTTTGTACTTTTCTTGAAAAATATATATTTGTTTCAATAATTTTTAGTTTTAATATAATTGTATACATTTTTTACAATATCAAGTTAAAAATGCATATTTAAAGATTTTTAATGCAATGTTAGCCATTTTTTGTTTACATAGTAATATAAGCAAATAAATATTTCATATTCATCACTAATTATTATACATTTATATATATATACATATATATAACCTACAATAGTAATGCAGTAATACAAATATGTAAAGTAATATAACCATTCAATTTATTATTATTATTACAAATGCCTATAATTTTATTTTGTTTAATATTTGTCAGTAAATCAAAGAAAAAACAAAGTCCATACCATTTTATTATTATTATATTAAGGCATTCAAAAGTATTTAATCCAATAAAAACTCAAAGGAATTTTTTTTATTAACACTTGAGTAAACGACCAACTAGTGATACAAATTTTAGTAATATACCTAATTTAACACTTAATGATATGAAAAAATATGAATGAACTATGAAACCGTACAGATAACCATTTAAAGAAGTTTTACCTCAAGTTTTACTTAGTACTTGTACAGTTGTACATTTGTACCTATATAGCCTTTGAATAGGTCCAGCTCAGGTTCCAGGATTATTAAAATGTATATTACTAAGTTCACAAACTTAAAATAAAAAAAAAATAAAATTATAAAAATAAATACATATTTAATAGACACACAACAAATTAAAGTGTTTCTATGGATTGTTTTTTTTTTTTTTTGCTGTTTTAGTTACCTCATATAAGTAAATACTAAAAATACTCATGAATAAAACAAATTATTCATAATAACCCACAATATATGAATTCAATAGTTTTTATGAATGGAAAATAAAAAAAGGTACTTATATCAAAACATTGAACAACAAGTATCACAACTATTCAAAACTTAAAAATGGGCTACATGAGATATAAAGTAATTTTAGTTTTAACTCAGATGAACAATCTAAAACATTTAAATTTAGGTAATAGGTACTACAAAAAAGTACACCAAGCAAATTTCATGGAAAAACATACTAATCATAGGTGTAAGTAGTGGGGGCTTCGGGGGGCTAAGCCACTCGAACTTTTATTTTAGCCCCCCTATCATAATTTCTATACTCCCACCAACAGTAGCTACACTTATACATTTTAATTTAAAAAAATTGTTTAAGATCTAGGGAAATTATTTTTGTTGTTAAGTATATATTATTATCATTATATGTGATGAGTGATGACCCTGTGTATCCCGTATAATTTCGTTTAGTTTATACTACACAGAAGTTGTCAATAAAGTAAACACAAAAATAATGTCACCAAGAAGAATAGACTGATGATTCTGCTTGTGATTTATTTTTATAACATTAATGTAAAAATGGTGATAAAGACAATTTCTGTGCCGGCCGACCCATTATAGGATTTATCTTGCTAAAAACAAAATCAGATTCTATATATTTTATTACATAATCATTGTCCTTAGATCATCATAAGTACAACGGTTGTGTGCTTGTGTCTAATAATTTGTATACTGGTCAACATTATTGTTATTATTTTAATGAATCAGTTAAATATATTTTCCTTATGTTTTCTGGATTTATTAAATGAATGAAACTGAATTAAAACAAGAAATGTGGGTAGATAATCAATGGTTAGAAAATATTAGCAGAGGAATTAAAAGTTTCTGAAGATTATTATTCAAAAATCTGTTTTACCAAATGTATATAAAATGCTACATTTAACACTTAATGTTCCAACAAGTTCTGCATCTAGAGATAGAACATTTTCAGCAATGCCAGATTGATTCTCTAAGTTATTTATTGTAGCTATTGAAAGAAATTTATCAAATGTTCTAAATAAAGAAGACATTTAAAAAAGATTTGCAAATAATGGCTTAAACAGTATTATTATGTTAGCCATATAAATTGTTGAACTTTCACTGATATTTAAAGAAAATTAAATCAAAAACTTGAATATATTTGTAATTTTATTGACTTATTATAAAAATGCTAGGGTTGAAGTCCGCTCTCCTAACTTTAAGGTCTAGTTATGACTAAGATACCAACAGAAAACTATTATTATACATTTATTACCACTAATGAATTACAAGTATTATGATTTGAATCATGCATTTTTTAAAGGGCATAAAATATCTCATATGTAAGTAATAGGTACCTACATACTAAACTAACAAACACAAAGTCAAAATAATAAATTTTCAATTTCAGATGACTGAACTATAGATTTAGGTTCTATTCCTACTTTATTGACTATTGTTACGGAAAGGCAAAAATACCTATTAGTGAGTGAATTATTATTTTTAATAAAATAATAGCCTAAAGATTATAAAAGAATTAGTTTTTCAAAAGTTACTTAATATAAATTTCAAAGTACAAGATTATTTTATTTCTTAGATATAAAAAAACTAACTAGGCAGTTCCAAAATTTGTTTTATCATCTGACATCAATTTTTAATCAAATTTTTTTTCTAGAGTACATATTCTAGAGTAGATATTCTATCTATATTAGTAATTGTTATTATCAACAAATACATAAAAAACAAGAGGCAACTAGGTATTTCAAACAATTTTATTAACAGTTTTCTCATGATTGGCTTTTATTATAAATATTTTAAATTATTAAAAACTTCATACAGTCATTATCATGAAATAACATTGTCCTAACTAAAAGCATATGCTACATACATTATACATGGTTAGATAAAATGTACAGTGGGTTGGTCCCATTGATATTTTAAATATTTATTAAATGATTTGAAAATTACAGTTATTCATTTATTTAACATTAAATTAACAGTTAGTAACACAAACTGTATAAGAAAAACGCATTTGTAAACTTAATTTTACGTAGGTACCTAGTATGAAAAAAAATTATTTGATATGATTATACATTATGATGTATGGACTGTACAAAAACGTTTAAGACCAGAAAACTAGTATATTTATTTGATATTCAATACAAATGAATATTCAAAACTTCATATCTTATATCATCAAAATGAAAGTAAAAAAACTTACCAGCATTCATTGACATAGATTTCTTTCGGCGTATAGAAATACGTGTGTTTCGCCAGAGGCGCAATAACAGATGCTGCCCACGATCAAGACGATTTTTATAATCATAAGACGAGTGCCGAATTAATAAGGTTAAACAATATCAAAATTTTGTACGAAAAAATTGGAGGTACGGATAATATACTGGAACATTTCAATAAGTAATTTCGGTTCGTTCGGTAAACAGCTATGTATTAAGTGCAAATTCACTTTTCGGCGTAATAATATTTGAAACGTAAAAATAAACACTCAGATAAATCGTTGATGATAAAAATAATAATACCTATCATAATAAAAGGCAAAATAATTTACAATTTAAATATTATTACATATTTATTGTTATGTGTGCGTGTTTATTTTAGTGCGAGTAAATTTGTCTACATTATAAAGTATTTACACAAATTATAACTGCATCTAATAACTCATCTACTCTAAGTGAGATAAACAAGAACTGAGAAGAAAAACAAAACTTTTTTCGACTTTCTAAAAAATAATAATAATAACACGTTTGGTGATAGAGTATAACGGGACTGGGAAGGAGAAATTGGTCACGTCTGGTGTTGTTGGTGAGTATGTCTGGTTCCCTATTGGTCTGCTTTTAACGTCATGGATCTTGGAGAAGTCGACAAGCCCATGGAAAATATATACACTACTTCATAGTACAGTGATAACAATTAAAGTCAAAATAAAGTGACAAGTGATAACGTTAAGCTATTATCACAAAATAGTTTATCCCACTATTGGACTGATTGGACTATTATTTTGCACTGCATAGACTAGAGAGCCTTAATAAAATATACTATCCAGGCATTCCAGGCTCTCTAGTGCAACTACCTGACTAAGGTGTATTTGAATGATTAAATAAATTAGATTTGAATCCACCTTGGTTAGTAGTATTAGTCATTACTCTATGAATTATCTTAACCCTTTTTCAAAATCTTACTGTATTGTAATATTGAAATTTGAATGTTCAAACCTCGAACCTAGATCTCAGTTCAAGGAATGATAATTATTAGATAATTATTTTAATCGTGGTTCATTTATTTAGTTATGGCTTCGTGGTAAGGAGGTATGTCAGCGGATATCTATACATGTAAATAACACAGACCTCTATATAATACTAGATAGCGAACTCCCGCTATCAGTTGAAGCCTGTTAATTAATTGGCATCTTATGATATTTTATATGGTAAGTATTAATTATGTTGCATTGTAATTTATTATTTCTAAATCTGTTGTTTGAAAAAAATAAAAAAATATTTTAAATTTATCATTTTATTTTACCATTAAAAACAATGTTATTCCTTAATCCTTATACATGTTGTATAATGAACGCACAGATATATAGAATTAATACGTATATTATTATAATAGTTATATAAATATCAGAATGAATGTAATCTTTTGCCGACTGAAAACATGACGGCCGTTTAATCAGCTTGCTGCAGCAGCTGACTTCATAGTTTGCAACGGTTATCATAATATGGAGTACCTTATCTAGTTTTCTTTGATTTTATCATAGATAATAATAAAGATATATTATTTAGATACACGTCATATGATCTAAGGTTTAGATATAGATTTATTATCTATGGATTTTATAGAAATCTATAATATTGTTAACAAGCGATTGCTCTTTGATTAAAGTTATACGGTCATATCTTTTAAGACCGTGGTGATGAATCTTATCTATTCTGTGGTTATACCTATTATAAATTATATTTATTTATTATATTCCGTGTGTTCCTAAATTCATCAGATCGGTCAGCCGCTGGAAGGGAGGTAATCAAGCCGATTGACTTATCAGCAATCTGCTATTTTATGGATGGTCTGAAATGAAACTCGATGGATTTGATAACAATATGCAAAAGTTAAGGGACACGGTAGTAGCATGTATGCTTCATACTTGTTCGATGTAACTGGCATCAACGACATTTTAAACAAGTGATTTTGTAAGCGATGTTTTGTTTTTTCACTCTGCCATCTCATCACGTCTGTTCATTCGAATTTTTTTTTTTGGAGTTGATCTGCTACTAGCACTACTCACCCTGGAATATCTGGATCAACTTCCATTTTTGCTTTTTAAAAAATTTAAACAAAAAAAAATGTCTAAATTGTAATATTTAAAGACAGTCACAGAAACTCAGAAAAGCGTATATAACATTGTAATTAAGAACCAAACCAATAAAAAAGATTACAGTCAATAGATTAATTAATATAAGACGACAAATAATTTTCAAGGTATAAAATCTATTTTTGGAATTAATGGTATAAATCGTATTTTTTTATTCGATAGTAAACATATCTTATCGTATATCGTACACAATCATGAAATAACCGTATGCGTGCGAAATTTATCGTATGGACGGCAACTCTGCTGTAACGCAATTTGCTGTGACCGCACCACCCAACCCCGCCAGTCAAGCATATTGCATGCTCTGTCGACTGTCAATGAGTGCACCATATTCTTCTATACGGTTCTGTACAATGGCAATTATAGACCTTCAACTACAACTTAGTCTATGCGAGCAATGAATGTATGGAAACCTTAACAATATAGAGGGCGCTTTTTGATTACTCGGTTACTCGTACGCACGGTAATGCGGGGACTGGGGAGGTAGGGTTAGATAAATAGATGAACAGATTATTCTATTTTTTAGTAAAGACAGCCTACATCACTGCTTGATGTTGTTACGCAGCCAGGATGCAGCTGTTGTTGTACACAGTTCTCGTCTAGCGGTAAAACTTTACCGTATAAGGTCTATGATACAATCAATACATTAGTGTTCGTATAATAAACTACTAGAGCGCAGCACTGTGCTAGATCCGGATTTTTTCCATAATAAAAACGCCATTCAATTGTGCCTTACCAGACCTATTATTTCACTAATCCCCTAATCCTCATTCCTCTGACGGTCCGATGTCAACTCCTACTATTATATTTAGAAATCCATTGGTTTTAAATTTACACTGAACATTTTTTATCATAATGTAATATAATTTAATTTTATATCTTAATTCGTGATCATTATTCGTTGTTCACTGATTTGTAACCTGTCCTAGTCAGTACTCAGTAGTCGCTCAGTTCTCAGTAGAGCACCTTATACAATATCATTATACATTTTATACTTTCAAGTATAGACTAGTTTGTACTGGTAGTAATATCTTAAATTTTTTAAAACCTTCAAATATTTTTTCTCAAAAAATGTCCAAGTCCAACTATGATCCTCATAAAATATATGAAATCGGTTTCATAGGATCTGGAAATATGGCTCAAGCCATTGGACTTGCTTTTATCAAGAAAGGTAAATTTACTGAATATTTTTAGTTAGTAATTAGTAAAATATTTGTTTGAATGAAAATTATTAACTAGGTACAAATAAATAATTATGAAATACATCACCAATTGGTGTTTCATTTTGTTGCCTAACTATTCAATTTTTGTATAGGTATATTTCTTTTTTTATGATTTTGTTTTGTTTGTGATGTATACTATCTATACCTATTGGTACATTTTATTTTTCACTGGATCAAAATAAGCTGGTATATTTACATAGAAAAATTGCCTATTTGTTTTACTCACCGTGTCATATATTAAAAATAAAAATAATGTATTGACTTCTTTTAATTAATTTTTTTTAAGGTATATGTAAAGCAGAAAACTTAATTGTATCATCACCTTCAGAAAATAATAAAAAAGTATGGAGAGATATTGGTGCAGCTGTAACAACTGATAATAGTAGGTTTATAGCAACAGCACTAAATACTTAATGTATAATGTTTAGATGACATTAATTGAAATTTGGGTCTTTATCCATTTATTTTTCAGATGCTGTTTTTTGTAATACTAAAATTGTATTTTTAGCAACGAAACCCCAATATTTCCCTAAGGTCGTATCTGAATTATTTACAACAACTTTTGGTTCCTTAAATATTTTAATATCGATTATGGTTGGAATACCATTAAATATATTACAAAAGGTAAGGAATTGAAATTAAAATTTGAATTAATAAAACTATTAAGTACTTCAGTCTAAAGTATCTTATCGAATGTTATTTATATTTTAAAAAGTTGATTTTTTATAAACATTAATAGATTTTTATGTTTTTATTAAATAAATACATTAAAATAAGCTGTTCATTTGATTGATTTTGCATTTCATTGATGAACTCTAATCTGATAAATAAAATATGTACCAACTTATTTTAATTTTGTCAACCATTAGTGTAATCAATTTTTTTTCAGGCATTCAATGTACAACCTAGCGTTTTATTCAAAGTTATGCCAAATACACCTAGTTTAATCGGAGAAGGATTTTCAGGTTTGTTTAAATCAATATTTTACAAATTGAGAGGTTTGCAGCATATTTAAGCCATGTTGAATACTTGTTCTATTGTTTGTAGTAGCCAATGCTAGTACATTGTTTTGAAACATTGGCTCAGAACATGTACTTCAGGTTGTAATGTCAAACTACGAACAAATTACTACTTATGATGAATATCAAATTTTTATAGAACACACATAGACCCCCATATTGGCGTATCGAAACTGTAGTGTTTTTATCTTCATTATGTTCATATTATTTACAGATGGTTTATGGGTATTTAAGCTATGTGACACCCATCCTCCACATGTCAGTCCCATACTTCCAAGTAGGGATTTAATTGGAGTGGATTTTGAATTTTTTATTTGAGAAAATTGAGTACTGATAAAAAATCATTTTTTTTGTAATTGAAAATAGTATTGCTATGTATAGAAAAATAATTTAGTGTCATTAAAGTTATTTGAACTGTCATTTTAAATTTAGTAAGCCACCATTGCAACTTGAAGGTTAGATCAATGTCACAATAAAATTAAACTAAGTTTGAAGCACAAATTAGTATAATTAAACATTAAATTGATTGATTTACAATATCATAGTTAGTAATTAATCAATTATTTTTATTTTATTTTAGTAATTTCTCATCTAGATGCTAGTTTGGAGGAAATTGCCATAACTTTGCCAAAAGTTAAATTGTTAATGAGTGCTGTAGGTGATGTAGAAGTTATACCAGAATCATTAATGAATGCAGCTGGAGCAATTTCCGGTTCAGGTCCTGCTTATGTAAGCATTGCAAATTAAAATATATGATTAATTATTGTTTATCAATAAATTATGCAGATTAAATTTAATTGTTTAGGCATTTCTTATAATTGAAGCATTGGCTGATGGTGGTGTAAAACAAGGCATTCCACGTGACATAGCAGTACGTTTAGCAGCTAGTGCTATGGCTGGAGGAAGTCGTATGGTTTTAGAAACAGGAAAACATACTGGCCAACTAAAGGATATGGTAACATCTGCAGGGGGATCAACGATTGCAGCCTTACATGCGTTAGAAAAGGGAGGAGTTAGGTAAATATAATAATTTTTTTTAATTTTTCTTAATTATATTTAAATATAATATTATTTTGAAATCCAGCTGATTATTTGTTGAAAATGAACAATTATTATTTTTAATGTTCCATATAGATCTGCCATGATCGATGCAGTTGAAGCAGCTACCAATAGATCAAAGGAAATGGGAGAAAAAAAATAATATATAATTTTCTACAATTAATAAAGTAATTGTAATAGTTAAAATTAAATTGTTTTTTTACTTAACAGTTTATACATCATCTAAAGTCTTAATAATATGATACAGTATGAATAATATTTCTATGTTTTAATAGTAATAATATTTTATGTATCTGGAGCATATTCAACACATCTAGATGGGTCAGTTGGGAAAAATTGTTGACATTTAGTCATTAAACGTTTCAAGGCCTGAATGTATTTCCTTTGTGTTTCATCATTTAGTACATGTGCTACATTTTTTGAGAAAATCTTTTCTCGACCCGTACGAGCATGAATACCAACCATAGTAACTCCAATAGGCCAGGGAGCGTTACCAATAGCCATTTCCAAGTATGCATCACTAGCTCTTAAATAATCTTTCTCCAACATGTGTTTTGTAATAAGTGTAAGACTATCTAAAATGTCATCAGGTAAACTGCTGTTTTTTAGTTTTCGTAATAATGGTTTCAAGTAAATTTGGGTTTGATTGTAAGTAGCTAAAGCTAACTTTCCTTTTGTACTAGCTTTTTCTTTAACAGATCTAGCGTTAAGTTGAACCTCCCACATTTTCAATAACAATTGTAAAAGCTGTAGAATAATTTCCATATCTTGGGATCGATCACGCCTTCTTCCTAAAATACCAGCTTTAGACTGAATGGTTTCATAAGTTGCCATTGCTTCTTCCATGCTTTCCAACTCTGTGTATGTTTTTTCAGGAGCCTTATTTGTCATCAACTTATCTAAATAGTCTTGATCGACTTTTTCTAATGCTTCTTGAAAATCATTTCTGAAACCCTAAGCACAACATATTTTGTGTTAAAATTCAGAAATAATCAGAAATTGAAGAAATACCTTATTTGACTCTGGTTCAGCAAGTTCACTTCGACGCAGTCTTTTAAAAGAATCAAGTTCTGATTCTCCAAACAGTGTAATAGGTTCACCACGATCTCTCAACCTACGAATTACTTCTTTCCTTGACAAAGTATGTTTCTCAGATGTAGAACTACTACTTTCATCACCGCTACCTAAATTTGTTAAACAATTGTTAAGTTTTTTTTATAAGCATTTGAAGTTAAAATTTTGCACATTATTATATAGTTGAAAATGTGTCCAATGTTCAATTTTTATGGTTAAGTTTTAAAAACTTAATACTAAGTTCCTCATAAGTAGTTCATAGTGAGTCTAAAACAAAAAATTCAAATTCAAATATCTTAAAAATATGGCAATGTATTTTAGACATTTTGATTTCAAATTTAGACAAAATTAATGAAGTACCTATTCACAATTCACACCATTCTATGATAAGTTTGTGATTGCTCAAAAGTTAATAACAATAATAATATATGATATAAGTATTAAACATGTATTAAACTATTTCAATAATTCAATATTAATAATATAATAATCGCAATGTTTAGGGCAAAAACTTATTCAACCTACATAAATTACTAATAGTAAAATAAATTATTACAATAGCCATAAAAATATACTTATAGTAATTTAGGATGTCTTTGCTTAGAATTGTTTTCATATACAATGATATATCATTGAATTCAAAATTAAACATAAACATTTAGACTAAATGACGAGGTATAAACAGAGTGATAATAGGTTATGTTAATGTAGGCATTTCACTTTTTTATTTTATTGAAACCAGAAATTTAATTTTAAATCCATTAATGCAGTACTACAGAATTTTTTTAATAATAATGATGTTCTGATAATTATTTTTGAAAAACAAATTTATACCAAGACAACTTATTTTAGACAATTTCATCCTCAAATTTTTAAATAGATTCTAATAAATAATAAACATATAACACAAAACTATGATGCAACAAATTATTTTATAATAATAATTACATACAAAAGAATATGTCTTAAGGAAAGTATTAACTATAATATTATAAGTGATTAACAAAATTGTATGGTAACAGTTGAAAATGTGATCTACAAATTTCAGTCGACCTACTGATAAAATTATATTGATCAACGCAATATTGACTATTGATCACTTATTAAGTCATATTATGAGAGATGAAGAAACATGTGTTCAATATTAAGAATAATAAGGGTTAATATTGGCCGATAATACGATGACAAACATAAAGGTGAAGAACGGTATTTTATATAATAGCAAACTTGTAGAATGTCTAAGTAGTAAAAAACAAAACTGTGATGGCACCATGAAAAAGGTTGTAACATCAAATGTACAAAACAAGATTGCCAGACTTATTAATTAATTTGTATTTAACATTTATGATGTAGGTCGCGTATTGTTCGGTAATTAAGAGCAAAGGTTGAGTATTAGGACAAAAATTTGAGTGTGGATCCCTTATTAATGATTTGTGCACAATATTATTAGGAATAATCAGTGTCAGTCTGGCCTACCCAGCAGCCTGGCATTTGCTGGGGGCCCTTGAATATTTTTAATTGACTGGTTCCAATCAATTTATAAACATTGAGCGTAGTGATGCTTTGTGAGTTTAGGTGAATTGCTTTTTACCCACCTATTAAAAGCAGTGTTAGGATGAGTTCCTTAAACAGTGTTTGAGCAAGTATGATAAAAGATAAAAGATAAAGTTGTAAAGACTAAGTTAAAATATTATATTGTATATTTATCAACCTATACACTCAAGTATGTCATGATTAATGTTTGTCTAAATTTAACCTGTACACCTCAATAATGAATATTTAGGTACCTAATAACTATGACTTTTTATATTTTAATAATTTTCTTTGTTGTTTGAACATTTATTGTTCTGAAAAAGAAATTTAAAAATGAAGATATCTTCAGCAGAAGTCTCTATTTCGTATTTACTAAAACTATTGAAATTAAAGTAAGTTACACATAAATAATAAATATTATCTTTAGTTTTTTACTAACTTATACAAATTATTCTTAAAATCTTAATTATGAAGTTTAATAAAGAAGTATTAAAATAATGTTCAAAAAATACTTATCCAACAATTTATTTTTATTTATTATTATATTTAAGAACAAAGAAATTAATGACACTACAGATGGTACTAAAATGTAAAGCCAAAAAAAAGAAAAGTTTCTGTATTTTCAAGAACAATGATACTGTAATACTATATGTAATAATTTTAAAAACCGGGAAAAATACCTGAAGAATGGAATTACGAGCTGTTAAATTCATATAACATTTTAAATAGCGTGTAATTAATAATGTCAAATTAATATATTAACATTACAGAATACAGATTGCAAAAATGTATGTATTGAAGATTCAAAACTATGTTGACTATTATTATACTTCTTATTAGATTCATAACAAAAAAATATTTATTTTTAATTCATGACTTAACTAGTGGGTGACCAGCGAGTAAATCAAAGCATGTAATAGACACTTAAATTTCATTTCTTTGAATTACCTATATTAATCATCATTGGCTCAGCCCCCTTCCACCAAATAAATCTGTGCATGCCTATGATTTCAGATATATTCATTCACATTTAAGTAAACATAAGAATTTAACTAACCTGTTGATTGTTTTTCAACTGGATTTTCAAGGCCTTCAATTTTTACAGTACTTTTTTTCAAGTATTCTTCTCGTTCTTTGTTTATTAAATCGGATCTTTTAAAGAATTTTCTATTTGGATTCTACAAAACATAATTATAAATATCTAAATATTACAAACTTTTTTTCAAAGCTTTAGTACAAAAATATAGATGGTTGGTAGATACACTGGTACAATATTACTTACAAGCAAATTAGCATCTTCTAATTGTTTTCTTTTTTTTTCTATTTCAGCTTTTAAAAGGTCCATAGTAGTATAGGAATTTAATTCAATATTACTTTGTAACACATCGGCTGGAAACTAAGTGAGAACTGAGAACTAAGAACAAAAATAGAAATCAAGTTTTTACTATTCTGTGTATTGTGTATGAAAAATGATGAACAAATTACAACTGTGCCTGCAGTGATTCGTTTATATCACAAATATCTTAATTCGTTGTTTATATTCACTGAGATAGATAAGTATATTCTTACCTTTATCAGTGTTTATTCTGTGTTTATGCCAATGGCCCAATTTGTGATAAGGTGATAAATTGACTTTTTTTATAAGGATTTAAAGTTCAAATTTTTAGAATATTTATCAAATTGAAAATTGAAGATGATTTTGTAGTTAAAAATTCAAAAAATTTCCAATTTTTATAGCCAAGAATTGAAAAATTAACGCAAGGTTCCACTTAAGCAGTTTTTTCCTTAACTAAAAAATCTAAAAGATACATACAGTTATTTGTACATACATTTTAAGTTCAAATTTGGACAAAATTAAATATTAATTTTTTTTTTTTATTACACAGAATAAAAACGTTTGTCATTTTGTTGTAATTTGGTTCCAAAACTGCTAAATTGTACATAAGTATATTCAATATTTTTTTACCATCACTGATAATCGATAGTTTAAGAATAATATTAATTAAACTTACCGGCTAGTGGCTAACGTATAAATAATAAGTAATAACAATATAAAATATACTTACATACTGTCTCTTCTTAGAATCGTTTTTTGTATATTATAATATATCATTGAATTCAAATTTAATACCAATCATTACAGATTTGCAGCCACCTTCTAAGAATCTAACCTGATGTACAAAAAAGCGACATCCATTTTTTATTTATTTTTTATTTTCGTGTCTGTCATCACGATTTGGGGCAGTAAAAGTGCTTCGATTTTCTTAACACCAACTTTTCAGGTAGAAAAGTGAATCTAGTTGATGCATTCAGGAGGTCGAAATTTAAAATTCCCAATAGTTTTCAAAAGCGTCAGGAAAAATCAACAAAAGATTAAAGAAAACCTGAATTTTTACTCATCAAAACCAGTTTTCGAAAAAATCGATTTTGGTTTTTAGAGAACCTCTAAAAAAGAGAGACCATAGATACATGCAATTTTCACTGATGTTTTTGTTAGCATTTTCTAGGTATTCGGACAATTGACACCCGACGGTTTTGCCGATATCGGACTTTTTGCACCCGATATTTATAGAACACGGACAATTACAATTGACACCGAGCGATTACGATTATGATTACGATTACAATGACGATAATCGTGAGTAGGTAAGTACCTATAGACTATAGGCATTAGGCAATAGTTATTAGTTACTAGTTAGTGTCTGTTGTAATGTAGTGTGTACTCAGTTTTATTTAAAAGTAATTATTATCATAATATTCATTCAATATGGACTCAGAATGTTCCGATATAATTGAAATAATTAAAACAAAAATGATAATTAATGATTATATTTATGTGTTCCAAAAAGAAGTTGGTGGTGGGCTCAGATATACTATTGTGTTCAACGAAAGAAACATTATTGTAAAGGTAGTGTAACGATAAATTCGTCCAAAAGCAAAATTTTAAAATTTCAAAAACATTCTCATAATCCTGATTCCACTGAAGCTGAAGTATGTCGTGCCTTAAATGCGATGAAAGAAAATATAAACAATTTTGATATTCCTTCTAAAGTGTACGCAAAAGAAGTTACCAAACTAACAGACGTAGCTGCTTGTTTGATGCCAAATGAAAATAACGTAAAAAGAAATTTAAGGAGAATCCGTAACAATTCATATCCTACAATTACTTCCAAAGAATTCGTATTAGAGGGTAAGTGGACGATGACAGCAGAACCTAATCAGCAAAAGTTTTTATTTTATGATAATCGATCAATTAATAGTCGTATAATTATATTTGCTTCTCAAGACTGCCTAGAAACAGGGCCGTATTAGGGCATAGACACTATAGGCACTGTGCCTAGGGCCTACGAACATTTTAGGGCCTACGAAAATGAAATGCATGGCTACGATTTTTCTGTAATCATTTTTTTTTTATTTTAAGTCAATTAACTATCTGTAGATGTTGGCACAACAAACAAAATATTGTGTTTGACATTTCTCATATATTTACACTCAATGTTCGTTATCGTAATTCGTAATAATTACTTATTGAAATCAGATTGGATAAAACCAATAACCGATAAAATGCATACGGTATACAGGTAAACTACTGTGTATGATGAATGAAACCACGATTACGGTTTAGAGTATTTTAGGGAAATAATATAAAAATAATATAGTTCATGTAATATAAATAATAATTATCGACCGCGGACACACACACACACACGCATCATTCATCAATATTCAATATATTGTGTAATAATAATAAGAATAAGAATTACATGCGATCATGCGAGACATGATCGGTCGGCAAGGAAGAAAATGCAAGATGGTATAAAATAAGTTGTTTTTTATGGTTTCTGGTAATTTAATTTTAAATAATATGTTTTGAGTAAAATAAAATGTATTTTAAGATGTGTTAAAATTGTCATCAGATAAAGTTATAATTATAAAAGTTGATATTTGATTTTCATGTTGTAAATATTTTTGTTTTTGAAGGCTTAAAACACTGAGATTCAACACTACCTCTCCCAAACATTGTGTTTTTTAATCATTTAAATACTGAACACTACAGGACCGTATTTTAACATGGGTCTACTAGGGCCTACGGTAGAGTTAATCCGGGCCTGCCTAGAAATATTATCACAAAGTGATCACGTGTTCATGGACGGAACATTTTCGTCATGCCCTAAAGGATTTTATCAACTTTATGTACTACACGTAATTTATAAAATGAAACCTTTATCTGTCGTTTATGCGTTATTACCAAAAAAAAACACACACAGTTTATGTAGAACTTTTGATGACTCTCAAAGACACGTGTTCATCAGTGAAGTCATTTTCTATTGATTCTGAAATTGCTATGATAAAAGCGATTGAAGAAGTTTTTGAAGACAGCGTTTCCATACATTTGTGCTATTAACATCTAAGTCAAAGTGTGTGGCGTAAAGTCCAAAATCTTGGTTTGGCAACAAAATATAAAAAAGACAAAGAATTCCGTTGTTCAGTACGAATGATCAATGCATTGGCCTTTTTACCACTTAATATTATTGAAAAAGGTACCATACTCATACACGTACATAATATATACATATATTTTTTTTTAATTTATATATATTTTTTATAGGTATGAGCTTATTATATGACATTTTTTCATATGATGATGATGATATTTTAACATACTTCGATGTAACATATGTTAATGGGCCGTACAAATTAATTAACAATACGCAAGTTATGTGCTTCAAAAAGAGACCATCAATGTTTGCTCCATATATGTGGAATATCCACAATGCCACAAAATTAGGTTATAGTAGGACTAATAATGTGTCAGAAGGTTGGAACAATAAGTTCCAACATTTAATTAGATTTAAACATCCACATATATATACATTTATTTAAACTTTACAAATGATGAACTCCATTAGCTCAATAGAGATTTTAAAACTAAATACAGGAATTCAAATAAATTGTAAAATTTAATCAAATGAAGAACGGCTTAAAAACATATGTAAAACTTCTCAATTCAAAACAAATAGTGAAATTATTAGTTTTTTAAAAAACGTATCCTACGTAATTAAACATTAAATTTTTAATATTATCTTAAAATTAATACAAAATCGTTTATCTTTTCATTTTATTAGAATAAACTTTTCAATTATATTATTATATTATACGATTATACACTGATTATTCAGTATTTATAAATTTTATATTCGGTGTCAATTGTCCTATCAGTGGGTGTCAATAGTCCTATTATTGGGTGTCAAATGTCCTAGATTCCATTTTCTATACACCATACAATTTTCAAAATATTTTAACTCGAACTATTTATAGGCATCGCATGAAATTGTCGATTATTATTTGTTTTTTCTAAACTATAATATCAATAAAAAAATGTTCGTTCAGTCAAAAAGCTTGTAAATGTAATACAAGGTTCCTCGTAAGTTGTCGTTAGTGGAAATTAAAAAAAAGTTGAGCGTAAGTCCACAATAATTTTGATACTCGTCGAATAAGTTTATATTAGTTTAGTATGCTAATATCTACCGTAATTTTATGTTGGTCAAGTATGATAAGTACCCAATACGTTACAAGTTCCGCGATATCGCACTAATTTAAGCCACTGTTGGGTACACTTCCCATTTTTATCTATATATACGTAAAAAAGTTATTGTTTTTACGTATGGAGTAAAATGTTTGGCACACTTTTTTTGTACATCGATTATAAGTTGTTTTCAAAATATTACCTTCCGAATCACGTTTTCGACTATTTTTCAGAACTTTTTTTAACTCATCGCCACAAATTGTTTGGTTTTTAATTTTTGTACATGTTTGATAGATTGGTAATAAACCGAGTATGTTTAAAAAAATTTCGCACATCTCTTCATTTTGAATCATGTGTCGATATAAATAACTCATATAGTAGACAAACTCATAATAATAATTGCCTAATAACTAATAATAAATAAAACACAGTAAAACCACACATAATCGACACGACTCACAAACACACACTAAACAGGTATAATTTAAAGGTGTACATATAGTATAATTTGGAGTTTCGATAAAAGCATAATCATATATAATTGCAAAATGATAAAGTATAAATAATATACTGCAGCATACGGTCATACGGACATACTAAACAATCATACAATTACGGTAGATAGCGAAAATTGGACGAGTACCATCATTTATGAGCGTCTAAAATTCAAATTTTGAAAAATGGGTAAAAATCACTACAATTTGCAAATTATTTTAGATTAGACATTTTTCATTCTTATTCCTCGATAGTTCTAGTGAAAATGAAATTAAACAATTCGCGCATTTGACTGTTTAAATTTTCACATTTGTACAAGAAGCGGGTCAGCGCTTTCCGTGGTGGATGGCGGGGACAGAAGTCGCAATCATGACGCTATACATTCAAAATACATATTTCAAATAGTCTAAAGATTGAAGGTATCTAAAAATCTAAAGGTATCGTACAAAATATGTATACGTTTACGATGGACGTTGCTTATGGTAATATTATAGGTCACCGATATTCTGGCATTTACCTCAAAAGGCCATAGTTTTTCTGTTTCATCAAGGGGGCTATAAGAAAACTTTACTATTTACCAAAAGGCACCACGAGTCAGAAAAGTTTTTTGAATAGCTATAAATAATAACTATAAATAATACTACTAAATAATAACTATAATAGACATATCAACTGATTTAGTTAAAATATTAATTAGTCTAGTTTTGACATTACACTACATAAGAAAAATATTAAGTCTAAAGGTACTCTATTTCACTCTATTCCATTCTTCTATTTTTCAGAATATGCCATTTCTGTTCATCCTTCGCGTCATCCTGCTATTGAAATCTGTTTTCCACGGCGGCTAGCAGGCAAGGTGTCACTTGAGAATGGTCAGAAAAACCGATTTTGGTCAAACATGTTCGTTAGTGAAACAAAGTACAGACTACAGTTCTACACACCTTAGCTATGATGGAAACCTCTGATGACCACGGTTCACGTTGAACGTTGTAAAAAAGTTCTCCATACAAAAGTTGAAAAGTTAAAAAATACTATTAATTATTAGTTTTGTGTAATGTGACATTGTCACTTTAAAATGTTGACGTAGCTGTTGATAAAATAGTTAGTAATAACAGATTTGATATTTTTAACGCAAAACTTTCTAAACGTTCCGAAAACGACAAAAGCTGACAAAAAATGGAAACTTGATTAAACTCTCGAACTTTTGATTATGTAATACACTTATTTTATTTTATAGTAAATGATAAGATGAATAATTTATTTGACGATACCAGAATAAATATATTTTTTAGAAAGATATAATTTATAGATTATATCGTGCTTAATCGAAAGAAGCGCGCTTTCTACAAACTTTTATTGTTCCAATCGCAACTGCAATGATCGTTACTACCACTGCCACACACTCAGTGCTGCCACCAGACCGTATTGGTGGCATAAGGCGTTGGATAATGGATAACTTGCCAACTCTGTGTTTATTTTATTTATTTATTGAGTTCAGTGTTTAGTGTTTACGTTTCAAAGTTTCATAGTTCATTCTCTCCTGACGCTTCTGTGATTTCTTTAATAATTATAAACAAATTAATCCTGTGTATTGTAGGAGTAGAATTCTTCTCGTCTTCAACTTTTTAGAACTTTAAACATATCTATCTTTTTATTGTTTTGTTATTGTTGATTATTATTTTAATTTTGACACTAATCATATCTAATTTATTATTTTATTTGACGTTTACTACCAAAACATTAAACAAAACGATCTCTGTTTGCATCTACTTAAGATAATTTGTACGACTCGTAATCATGGTAATACTATACACATTTAAATTAATTAATTGCTTAACATTTTTAATTGCTTAATGCATGACATAGTGTTTAATATTGTTTTACCGTACACACAGTTTTTCCTATATTTTGTTCTCTGATTTGAAGTGTGAACATATTATAAATTGATAGTTTTATGAATATTATTTTTTTAACATTTTATATGGATTACAACTACAATTCATCAGAAGGAATAAAACCTATTGCATATCTGCTTAAATAATTAACTAAAATTTAAGCTAAAACTATATTTCACAAGAATATGTAACTTTTTAGTGTACCTAAATCAATTTCAAAAACTTGATTTGCTCCGTTTGTATTGTAATATTTTTAATGAATGCTGAATACTGTTGCTGTTGACAAACATTTTACCATAAATAATGAATTATGACAATTTATTTTGGTGATAGTTTCTTACTCAAAATTTAGGCAATTTGTAATTTGCATTCTAATAAATTTAGATACCTATTTTACTTCCTATTACCTACAATTAAATTAAAATATTTTTAATTGAACAAATTTTTTTTTAAATTTATCTAATACCTAATCAACATGCAATAATTATGTAGTTAAACGAAATTACAGTGTCATAAAATAGTATTTATATAACTATTTGATTTTACTTTTTTAAAATTCAATATTGCCACACTTTTCTACTAATCAAGTAGTTGATTATATAAATGTAGGTATCATAACAAAACAATAATTCAAAATTTATTAATTTACTATGATTGTAATTTTATATTAAAAGATTTATTTTTATCTGATTTCTGTTATCATACTAATATGATTGATGAAAGAAATGAGTTTAGACCAAATATTATTTTTCTCTGACCCAAATTCTCTGCCAAGTTAATACACAATAAAATAGCTATGCAAACAACTAATTGACCTGATTTAAAGCTTTAATTATATTGTGTTATGAATTAGAACACGTCCTGCACATTTTTCTTTCTGTTCTAGAATATATATTTTTCCTAAATTTGCTTCCTAATAACTATTATTAACGTTCATGTCATAACTTCTGTTACTTATTTATTAGTTATTACACAACAACAATACATTTAAGCATTGTTAGCAATACTTTTGAGTTTTGACCATAGAGTTGTATCATTAAAATAGTTTGCATATTTTAAGTATTTCAAGTATTTTCCAGCGCTATGTTTTATTTACAATCCTACAATTAGCAGGAAGTATTGTTTAAAACAAAATTACTAAACTGTGAATTATATACATTTTTGGAAACAAAGATTATTTTACAATGTTATATCTTATATGTCACCATATTTATTATACATTGTTTAAAATGTTTAATACTGTCATTTTTTTGTATAACCTTTTGATAGTTAATCATCAATCAATGTTTGAAAATAATTTTTTATTCTTCAAATACAAATTTAATGTATTCTATTTACTTTTTTGTTTTAGAGGGAGCCTGAACATTTACGTAAATTATTTGTCGGTGGATTAGACTATAAAACTACAGATGAAAATCTCAAAAAATATTTCGAACAATGGGGTGAAATTATGGATGTTGTTGTTATGAAAGATCCGCAGACTAAACGATCAAGAGGATTTGGCTTTATAACTTATGCTGCAGCTCATATGGTTGATGATGCACAAGGTGCCCGTCCTCATAAGATAGATGGTCGGACAGTCGAACCTAAGCGTGCTGTACCAAAAACTGTAATACAATATTAATTAATTGAGATTAAAATAATTATTTATTGTTTATTATGAATATATATTTTAATAGGATATTGGAAAACCTGAAGCAGGGGCAACAGTTAAAAAATTGTTTGTAGGTCTGTTAAATGACAGCATAACAGAAGAAGACTTAAAAGAATATTTTTCTCCGTATGGTAATGTTACTTCTGCTGCCCTAGTTGTTCATAAAGAGACAGGGAAAAAAAGAGGATTTGGTTTTGTTGAATTTGATGATTATGATCCAGTTGATAAAATATGTTGTAAGTTACAAGTACCTATGTATATATGTGTGTTTTTTACTAAAATATTTTTTAATTTGAGCATATTTTGTTTAACAGTAAAAGGATCGCATATAATAAAAGGGAAAAAAATTGATGTCAAAAAAGCATTGAGTAAAGAAGAAATGGCTAGAGTAAATGCTAGAAATAACAGTAATTCTGGAGATAATTGGGGCAATGATAATCGAAGTGCCTGGGAACCAACAATGAGAAATTTTGGAAGAGGTGGAGGATGGAGAAGTAAAAATCGTTAAATTTATTTATAATATATTACTTGTGTCAACAATACATACATATTTATTTCATTTAAATTGTATAAATTTCAGGTGGTAATGACCCTGATCCATGGGAGTCAGGCCCTAGTTCTCGAGGAAGTAATTGGGGAGGTCCATCAACTAGTGCTTGGGATAATAGTTTCAGTGATGGCTATCAACAAAGTTTTGGTGCTGGACCCATAAGAGGAAGTAATGGCCCTTTGCGAGGTGGTGGAGCAGCAAGACCGGGACCTTACAATAGTAATACAAAATTGTAATTACTATTTAACAATACTATTATATTAATTTTATTTTATGTTATTTCTTAGGTGGTTTTGACAGCGGTTATAATGATTTTAGTAGTGGATTTAGTGGCAGTAATTTTGCTAGTGGGGAAGGAAGTGGTTTTGGTGGAAGAGGAAGAGGAGGTGTTCGTGGAAGAGGAGGTGGCCCTGTAAGAGGAATATCTGGAAGAGGTCCTGGAAACCCAAGTCGTGGTGGAAGGGGTGCTTTTGGACGAGGTGGAAGAGGAAGATACTAACTACATAAGGTACATCAACATTTTTTTTAAACCTTTATCAGTTATTAACATCAAAAAATTGTATCTTAAAACTTAAATATACACATTTTGATTTTACGCTTAGAGCCATTATTACATAGAATTTATAAAACCACTAATTACAATAAATACTTAAATTGCCAATGTTCTATAAAAAAAGGTACTTCTTAAAAGTAGATTCGTTGACATTTATTTTAGTTGAACATATATATCTGTAACAAAAATGAAAAGTGTAGACTCTTAAATCGTTTATATTTATAAGCATCTACAAATGTATTTAGATGTATTGATTTTTTATTATTTGGAACTACCTAAAATCTAAATTATAATACCCGAATATGCAATTGATAATTTTTACTTACTACTATTCCTAATAGTTATTTGTTATTTATTACAAATTTTAGTTATTGCTTTAAATTTTTAGTTCAACCTATTTATATTTGTGATAACATATTATTTAATTAATTGTATTTATCTATTATCTATATGTACATACATATTTAAATTTGTATTTTTTACAATCTAAAATTTGTCAATTAATTAATTCTATTGAAATGTTGTATGATTGGCTCTAAGTCGTGACTAGTTCTATAAATATTTATTTATTAATCAGGTTTAAAGTAGAATATTTGTTTTATTTGTGCACAGGTTAAAAAAAGTATGAGCTGACCCAAAATGTTACATAAGGGGTTTGGGTCAGGAGAATTCCAACCCGCAGAAATTTAAACTTGTGCAGGTCATCAGGAATCTTTTATAAAAACTATTCCTCAGTTTATATTGACAAAAAAAGAAAGGAATCTTAGGCTTAAAGATTTGTGTGTAATTTTTTTTCTATCTCATATGTGTCTTGATTTCAACATTTTAGTGTGAGTGATAATTATTCTTATAAAGTAGTAAAGATTAAAGTCAGTATTATTCAGAACTGTAAGCAAATTTTCCAAATTAAAAATTATGTAGTAAGTTAGGCTTAAATAATAAAGAGATAGGTTTAGACAACATCCACAAATTACATTAGAGTATAGATAGTATTAACAATTTATTATTTTTTTTTTTTGATTGATATGAGAATTAATGATACTGTTTTATATCTTATTTAGAATTAGGAACAATGGATCATTATTTAGCTAATTGAGTTTTAATGAAAAATTTCATAATGTAGTCCAATTACCCTCTTAATGATTTATGTTTGTGTTTGATCGTTCTGCATATGTCAACTAATTTAGGAAATATAGTGTGTAATAATTTATTGAGTATAGTTACTTGTAATGAACATTTTTTTTCAACTTATAATAACAGTGTTAATTATTTAAACATAATTATGCATAATATTTTAATCTATATTTTGTGTGTTGTATAAACACATTACTATACTTATCAAATAAGTTTTTCACTATGCAAATTCTTAAGTTTATTCCTGTCTTTCGTTAAAAAAAAAAAATAATAAAAATAGTGTAAAAATCGAAAAACTGTACAATATTTATAATTTTTTTTAACCTGACTTCCAATTTTGTATCAAATCAAAATATATAATATTAATAATTATTGTTTTAAAGATCTCATACTGATTTCGCTTTTTACAATTTTAGGAAATGAGTAACAACTTACAGTATACAAAATATACTGATTTAATGTAATAATGAGTTTACATTAGATTATCGTATCCTTATTTTTTAAAGAAAGTAGTAAGTATATTATCATCATATTCAAAAGTCAGATAACTAATAAAAAAACTGCTATTAGTTTTTAGAATTTTCTTTTTAAGTTAATAAAAATTACTAATTGTAAATACTTAAAAAGTAATAATAAATTGTATTTTTATCAAACATAATTTTTTTTGCAGTCTCTTAGAAATAATGTTTATTTATTTATGCCTAATGATGGGTTTAGTGATTAAATTAATTATTAACATGTAAAACAACAATATGCTTAATACAAAATATACAGGCTATTATATTAGGTTACCCCATTAATGGCTAATATCAAAAACTTTATAAAAATATAAATTTAAAAGATATGACACTCGTAGTATAATCTAATATTCAAGTTCATATGATTTATGACAAATTCATAAAAATTAACAACTATAATATCATCTTTATACTAACTAAAACTCTTTCTGAAAGTTATAATTTTGTATGGTTGCGTATAAGAATGGGCAAAACTGCAATAAATTATCAAAAATTTGAATTTTACCTTTGTTTTTTCTTGAACTCTAATCCATAATTTACTCAAACTTTTGAACTTCAGGGTAACTTAACTTTAAATTGAATTAATTTACCCACTTAAATTTTGAACACAAATAAACCTGATGAGACTGATAGGAAGTTATAATATTAACTATTGACATTCTTGGTACTCAGTTTAAATAGAACTTTATATTTAGAATAGTATCAATATCGGAATGTTCAAGTTAAAAGTAATTGATTTTGAGTACTAATTTCCAATATACTTTCTCAATGTCTGGGGTGTTTGAGAATTTGATGAGATGGGAAATTCAAGAACCCATCTCTCTTAGATAATAAAACTAAAAAAAGTCAATGATAAATAAGTAAATCAAATACAGTCCAGCAAAATATATAAAAATAATGATAATACTATAGTTTTTATATTTATAACTTAATTCTTTATATGTTTATAGGCAAAGTTTACTCTGTGTGCTTTTTGCATGGATATGTCATATGGTTTTTTTTCTTAGCATGATGATTGGTGAATAACTTTTAATGTTAGGATTTTATTTAAATTATGTTGATTTCTATTCAATTTTCTTGAATTACAAATATATAATATGTTGTATATTATTTAGTTTTATTTTGATGTGGTTTTTCTATTAATTAATCTCTTCAGTATCCAATTCGTGATTTATATTATAATATAATACATAATCAATTATCATTATTTTTTTAAGACAATTTTTAACTAAACTAATTGCTTTTTTGCTAATATTTTATTTTCTATTAATTGAATAATAATGGCATTGTTTGTGTTTAGTAGACAGAATTTAGTTTTATTGAAATAATTTGGTAGCAAGCAATTTTATTCAAATAAGTACAAATGATCTATAGCTTAGAATGATATAGACTATATCAATTAAATAAGATGAAACACAGTTTTACATAGTTATTAAGACCCAGGCTTGTATGTAAATACTAAACTCGTGTTTTGATTATCACAGACTATTTTGATCATCTTAATTGAACGATAGGCCAGATATAATGTGTAGTTTTCTGAAAGTTGTATACATTATAAATGTTATAATTTGCTTTTAATACCATATCAATTATTGAATAAATATTAAATTAAAACATTTTATTTGTATGCTATTTTCTTGAATATTTTTGAAATTGTTGATGCTTAAATATGTACATATTCTATAGTAGTTTTTTGCTTAAGAATCCTGTTTTTAACTATCAGTAGGCTAATAGTAACTATTCTGGTGCTCTGGGTAAAAATTATCCTTGATTAAACATCATCTATTTTTCCTTAATATTTATTTTTTTAATTAAAGTTTTAATTTACGCAACAATAAAAGAATACAAAATGTAATTAATACTTTTAAAGGAGCACAAAACACAAAAAATAAGTTTTTTTTATTTGAAAGAATGTTCAATTCTAAGGATAATGGTATAGGTTTTACAATTCTACTCACATTAGTGATGAGCATGATTAAAGATAATCGTAATATATCTTAAAATCGTAGTTATGAGCAATTGAAAAAAGACGTGTGACGTCACTGGTCACATTACGATGGTTCCGGCCCAGTGACGTCACGCGGCTATTCTACATCTCTTAATATCTCTTAAAGTAAAATTTTTTTTTTCCATCGTATCTTCACAAAATCTTTTCATATAACCATAAATACAATAATTTAACATTTAAAAAAAATGTAAAGAATTTTTTTATTTGTGTTGTGTGCTCCTTTAATTTTATATTTGTTTTTTTTTCTTATTAGACAAATAAATAATATATTGTTTTTATTTATTTCAATGGCATGCTAGATAAAACTCCACCACTCTTAAACCACCTAAAATAATATTAGAACATAGTTTGAAATTAGTGGGGCAATAAATTACCGAGTTATTGACCTACTCATGGTTAATAACTAAGGTGTCTAATGACGTTCATCAATTGTACTTTAACACCTACCAATGCTTTTTATTTTGAATGGTATAAATTATTTATATTTGTTGTTTAAACAAGAAATATCTTGCGTAATATTGTTAGTATACCTACCTATTTATCTTATAAATATTTTAAACAACAAAACATTTTAATAAAAATTACTTACAAGAATAAATAGCCTCTTTCCTCGTTTATGTCATTGTTGTTTATTTAGCTTATAATGCCACAGGTTAAATAAATCTGTGATTATGCCTCTTTGCATAGATCGTATATATTCTTTTGATAAAAAAAACCTATTTATAAATAATTTTGTGTTATCAATTTTAACGTATTTAAACATTTTAAATTCAACTTAATAATATTAAATTTTCCAGATATTTAAGATGCTGTAAAAGTAATTTGTAAGTACTAATAACAAAGTAAAATCAATCATTGTTGATTTACTGTTTTTATAGTTGTTAAATTTACAGATTATTGAGATAATCTTCAATTAATATTTTATGAAAAATAAAGTATTACACTATAATAAATAAAATTAATAATAATGATAATTTTAGTAAATTATCCTGAACAATTGTTTTAATTTTTTAGAAATATAAAATTGTTAATAATATAGAAAAGGATATAAGCTTTTTGAAGTATATGCACTGAATGATTTAGAGGGTAGGCATGAATATATGAATTCCATTAATTACATTTTACAAATTGTGTATTTTAGAAAAATTTTTGTTGTCCTACAAAAGAAAAGTTGGATCCAAAGATCCATGGTTAAAATGTTTATTAGGGTATCTTAACATTAACTACTCAAGTATATTATAACTTATCGAATTCATTTTTAAATTATTAATATTTAATTATAATTTACATTGATTATTACACCACTCACAAGTTAATACAAATCAAGGACTAAGATATAATCATAGACAAGTAGGTTTACTAATATTATTATATCTTGGTCCGTGATAAAAAAAAAATACATGATATTATTTACTATAGATATTACCCTAAAACAAAATAGATTTCCTCACATGTCTTTTATTCTGTGCTTCTATTAATATTATTGTATTTTTTATTAATAACCACCATGTATGTATTTATAAAATTTATATTTTATTTTCACCAGAATATTTCTCAAAAAAAAATGTTGATTAATTTTTGAAGATCGCTAAAAAATTAACACCATTGTCATTTCAATATTTTATACATAAGGATTAAAGAGAAAGAAGAAGTGATTTAGTAAGTAAGATCTAAATAAATATTTTTTAAAAAGTAAAAAAAATTTAATTAAAGTGTTGAGAAGCAAAAAATATTTTTAAATGGCACCACTGTATATACTGATATGGCAAAACAAGCTGTTATCTTCGCGGATAGATAGACCTTTTTATCAGTGGTTTTCTTTAACAGTATAAAAAATTGAGCGTCTAGAAAATTGTTATTTTACCTTTTAAATTTAATTTAAAAACAAAGTAAGTTCGTTAACCGAAATATTAAATTAAATTTTAATTCAATCTTTTAAAAATTAAAATATGAATGGTGGGTTCTATTATATTTACTTAATGGTAGGAATTTACTGATTTGTTTAAATATTATCAAGAATATGTTTATTGAATAATTAATTTTTTTGTATGATCTACAAAACAACTTTACAATTATAAACAGGTCAGTAACACCATGCTAACATGGACTTTCATTTTTAATGATCAATATTTTATTTATTTATTTTAGTACCTATCTTATATTTGACTAAACAAATTTAATCAGAATTGTTTTTAAAGTAAAGGAACAAGACTATGTTTTAATTAAATGTTAACTACTTAAATTTAGTTCAATGTTAAAAAAATTAAATTAAAAATATTTAAATACCTATTTAATTTTTAAATTTTAACTACCTTGTGCACAATAAAAAAAAAAAAACAATATTGCGGGAATCTGTAGTCATAAAATATTATCATATAAATATTTATAAATTTGATATACTGCAAGTATTTAATATTTTGGTATAAATCTAGTTTACCGCTCCCTCAAAATTTCTGTTTGTTCCAATATTTATTTATTTTATAAAATTGTATGGTAAATAAAATAATAATAGTGAATCATAATGTCATATTTTTAATAGAGACCTTCCTGAAAAACATAGTTACTAAACGATAAAAAATATAATTTACCAATATCATGTTGAAAAAATCTATTTAATATTATTATAAAATTATACAATTTAAACTTAATTCATATTTTTCCTAAAAATTTACTTACAAATTATTTGTTTTTTTATTGTGCTCTTAGATATTTTATAGAATAATACCTACATTCAGTTAAATTATATAGTCATTTTCAAATCCCAATAATATCCCATCTTTATATCTTGAATTTGAATATGTATCTTAAATATTAACTTGTCTGTGAATAATCCCCATTTACAGTACTAACAAAATGTTCTGCATGATGGGTTCATTAATAATAGCCATTAGCCAATACTATAATATTGTCTCTGCCAACTCCCATTAAATCTTCTCTTTGGATAGTTGGAATTATTGTGTTATTATCTTTGTTAATTAGGTGAGTCATTAAATGAATCACATTTTATTGAGTCCATATATTTTATAAATAGTAAAATCCCAAATATACAGATTTAGCTATTAGTTTTAATACTAAAGTTGCATGGTGTTGTGATATTTTAAAATATCACAAAAAAAAATATTTTAGAGGAGTTGGAACAAATCACAACTTGTGATCACATTTTTTTTGAAGTATGTTAATTTGTGAAATCATGTGATCATATTTCTTTTATAGTTGTATACAGATTATTTTTATAAATATTATGGTACAAATTAAAAAACAAAATAATAATTTGTTCAGTTTTTAATATTTTAAATTATAATCTACGGTTAAAATGTGTATTCATTTTTTTTCAGACGAAATTGATGTTTAAAAATGTTCAAGTTCAATTTTAATGCCGTTGAGTTGGATGAGTCTGATTCTTATGAAAATGATTCCCATGTGATCAAAACAGAAGAATTAACTAATTCTTATGCGTTGACCACCTTGCCATTTACAGAATTGATCATTGGAGATAAGTCTTTAAAACTAGTAGATGAATTTCCCAATTCATTCAATTCAGATCTCATTCCGGGCACTTATGAAGGAGGATTTAAACTTTGGGAATGTACCATTGATCTCTTAGAATATCTAAGCAATAATACCAAATATTGTAAAGAAAAATCAGTGTTGGATTTAGGCTGTGGTACTGGCCTTTTAGGCATTTTCACATTGATGTCTGGAGCTCGGAATGTTGACTTTCAAGATTTTAATAAAGAAGTATTAACCAATACAACTATGAAGAATGTATTAGTAAATTGTAAAGAAAGGTTAGAAGTTTGCAAATACTTTTCAGGCGATTGGAAATCATTTACTACATTTAATGAAGATACCTATGATCTAATTTTGACATCAGAAACTATATACAATGTGAACAACTATATGAAGCTTATCAAATTATTTGAAAAAAAATTAAAACCATCAGGAAGTATTTTATTAATTGCTAAAAATTATTATTTTGGTGTTGGTGGTTCGATTACTGAATTTTTAGATTGTTTAAAATCTTCTAAAATGAATTCGGATATTGTTTGGACAAGTACAGACGGAGTTAAAAAAACTTTGCTCAATATACATTTTTGATTACTTTAGTAATTGTTTATTAATAATGTAAGAACTAACAATCAAATAATGACATTGTTTTTTTTTATTTTCATTTTGTACATAGTTAAAGATGGTAATTAATAAACATAGTATTTGTTTAAATGTAATATTACATTAATACACTGATCTTTTTGATTTTGTACAAAGAGAACAATAATGTTTTTAGTTTGTGAACATTAATTTTTTGGATAGATCAAAAAATATGTTTTAAAAATTAATAAGAAGATTGTGAAGGTTTAATAACTTAAATTTACAAAGGTCTCATATAGTCCAGTATAATCGTTTACGGATAGGACATTCATTATTACGTATTTACATGACTAGTAGTCACTCATTTAAACTTGGACTAAACGACTCGCCACTTTGTACACTGCACATTTCCTCCTAATGAGTATATGTGACCTTCTTCATATTTTATTTAACTGCCCTGCTCTCCGACTTAAAAAACTAATTCTTTTCAACACTCTTATGTCTCTTAATATTCCCATCAACCTTTATTCCATCCTAAACTCTAATTCTGAAACAGCTATCAAAACAATAATTGCCTTTATACAAGAGGCTTGCTTTATTTTATAGTATATATAAGTACTTAATTTTATATTGTTTTATTCTTATTATGTAATTGTCAAGATATCATAGTCTATACTATCTATACTATATTTATAATACAGTCAACTCGCGATATAACGAATTTCCAGGGACCGAGAAAAAAATTCGTTATATCGAAAGTTCGTTACATCAAAATTCGTTATATCAAGAGAATATATCAATTGAATTCGTTATAACGAGATTTAAAGAGATTGTACATATTTATCTAATAATTTTACTATTCCTATACATATGTATAACATAAATGACTCATAAAAGTATGTATTTATTCGACAGAAGTCTTATCTTAATTGGGATACTGTACTTGAGTGTCCTATAGCATGATAATCATCAGAAAAACTTCGTAATCTATTATAGTATTATGTGATAATAGCAACATACTTATTTTTATATATTTTTCGTAGAGTTATACACTAGAGACATGTGTATAATCTTAATTAAAAATTCGTAATAGAAAGCTCCAAATTTATAAAAATTCGTTACACCTCGAGAGTTTTGATCAAAAACGCTTCGCTACATCGAGGGGACCAAAATATATTACATTTGTTCGTTATACCGCGATATTTTCAAGGGACCGGTAGTTTTATTCGTTATATCGAATTTCGTTAAATCGCTAGTTGACTGTGATAAAAAAAAAAGAAGAAGATTGTTCAACTAGGAACATTGTTAATAATTTATAGAAATCATCCACATAATTTTAAATATAATTATTATAATTAATATATTAAATATTTATTTAAAATAATAACTACCTATAATTTGAGAAAAACAATGTTGAATTCCAGTAAACAGTTTTATTTTAATTTATCATAACGAACTAAGTTTTATTGCCTACCCTATTAAAATATTATTCTAATGAATAATTTTAATACCAAATGTGAACATACTTTTATAGTATATAGGTAACACATTATCAGTGAATAAGTGATGTATTTTGAGTAAGTACTAATAATATTTTGTATAGCCGAACAAAATATACAATTATGTTTTATGAAAACATACCCCTTTTTCCTTTATTTTTCTTGTCGCCTTTGATAACTATTGGGAATTTTGTCCCCAAGAATTTGCCAATTTTATTCACTTTCCTACCAGAAAAGTTGATGTTGAAGAAAAGCAAGCACTTTTACTGCCCTTTACTGGCCTACCCGTGACGGCAGAAACAAAATAAAAAATTAAAAAAACTCACCATTGTAAAATCAATAAACTCATCCCTCAGAATCTATATTGAAATTTGAATATATAGTTTTAAATTATAAGTCGTAAGTATTCAGTTTTGCTGAGCATTATTAGAGCAATAGCAAATGGGTACGGTTAGGGGTACCTATCAAAATGTTAGTCCATTATTCTGCTCTTCATCACTTAATATTTATATTACATATGAATTATGAGTGGAGTTTAAATGTTTATATGATTGCATATTTTTGGATTTTTGTCAGTGATCTTTATAAATTGTAATAATCTTAAACAAAGGACTAAATTTTTGTGTACAGTTTGACAACATTTAATATTTATTGCGTATTAAGGTGTGAACTGCATACATTTTTTTTACTATTACCTAATTTTTAATTTCTTTTGCCTATATTGTTAAGTGCATAACAATTTATGCTTAACTTATAAGTTATCACTAATACGCTACTTGTTTTTATGTATCAAAATACTCCAAAAATATTCTGCTTCAGATTATGAAACAAAAAATGTAACTATTGACATTCTAAAAATAAAATATGATATTAAAAAATATAAGTGTCTTGCATTAAAAACCCATTTATAGATATAATAAAATGATGCCAGTGATAAAAATTTAATATAAAGAAAATAGTGGTTAGAACAATATCATTATTTTTATTGAAATTGTTATACAATATTCATTATTATGCTTGTTTTATTTTAATACTAAAACATGTACATGGAAAATAATTATAAGTTAAACCTTAAAAGTTTGAATGAGCTAATTATTAGCCAAATCAATAAAATATATCGGGTATAATTTATGATTACCACACCAAAATTTGGTGTTCTTAATATTCAATATTTCCATTGGAGTCAGTAATATATTCTCAGTCATGATAAAAAAAATGTGTATAATAAAATAAGGTTAAAAAGTGTTTTCATATAGGTACTTCAGTCTACATTTTATAAGTATTTTTATTATGAACACTTTTATAAAAAAATTTCTGTTAACATTAAACAAAAAATACTTATTTGTCATTTAATAAGCTACAATTTTAATAAAATAACTGGTTGAATTTGTTGGCAGTATTTCATACAAACTCTTAGATAAAATGTAATTATGGAGTAGAGTATTTTCACAGGTTAACTTCTTCAAACTGTATTCATATTCAAAATGTTTTTAAGCGGATGAAGTTTACGCTAATGACCTAATTTTGACTTTTATGAATATAAGGGTCATTGGTTGTGTATATTTTGGATTTATTGTCTTAAATATCAATAATTTAATAATTTTTAATACCTATTAATAAGTGAATAACACATAAAAAAACATGAAAAAAAAAACACAAATTAACACAAATTCAATATCCATTCAGAATATCATTGTCAAGATAGTAGGTTTTCAAACAGTAGCCTGAACATTTTGCAAAAATCCACTGTAATCTATTTTAGATGGCACAAAATAAAATGCTGGAGATACTTTTGCACCGCATTGACATTGACATCCCATTGTCCAACTATATGAGCCAAGTTTAGAACGACATTTTGGACAGTTGATCTTTCCACTTTCAGATTGGCTCACTGACATCCAAGTCATCGGTTCAATAAATATTGTGTCTGAACATAACTGGGAGCCTGAATAATCTGAAGACAATTTTGAATCTTTCCATGACAATTTTTCATTGATATAATGGGGTAATAAATTTGATTGTAAAGCTAAAATCCTTCTAAAATAATGATAATATTTAACAGGTGATTGAAATACAATATTAATTATTATAATTGAAATAATACCGGCATTTACGGCACCGATAAACTTTTGGATCTGGTCTAGCACATATTAGAGATGGGTCTGCTTTAATTACGTCAATACAGTCTTGTGGCAAAATTTTAACTAGAACAAAAATATAAATTTAACAATAATATATAATTAAATTTCTCATTTTTGATTCTGAGATGAATGTATTCAGTATAAAATGTGTAATTTTTTTTTTTTGTATTTACAAATGTTACAGTAGAAAACTTGACCTTAAGGTTAGGTTAACTTCAAGGAGCGATTTTGGTAACAAATTGGGTTAGTTGCTACCATGCCGGCCAAAAAACTTAAAAAGAAAGAATGGGAAAATTTATATTACACCAGTTTTTAAAAATGAATAGACATGTCATCAATTTTAAAACATTTTAGCTTTTTTTTGTACTTAATTTATAGGCAATAGTAGTATTACTTCTTTTGATTTATGCAAGATAAAAATTTTATTTAAAAATGTTTGTGAGTAAAAAACCATGAAAATAGTGTTAGGTATTTTATAAATTGTTCCTTCAGTAAATAAAATATATTAAAATACACAGTTTTAGTTTCAATATTCATCAAAATCACTACAATTTCCAAATCGTTTTGTTTTTATTTCATCGCCTAATTTTTAAAATAATAAATATGTCCATAAGTAGTACTAAAATTTTTTTATAAAGATTAATGATAAAATGTCAACGACATTGGATGTTCAAACATAGAAAAACAATTTTTGTAACTATTCGGGGGACTTGAAACTTTACGAGGGAATATTAGTATGCTTATTAATATTTTACCATACACAATAGTCAAATGCATCAATAGTTAAATTTAAGGGTGTGCTTTTGCAAACTATTGATATTATCTTTATATTGTACAAATTTATTATTGAAATTGATCATTGATAAACATTTTTTTAACACAAATTGTAACATTTTAATTGTTTTGTACAATTTAATGATTTATTAAGAGTGATTTTTGTATACATTTTTCCAAGCTATAGAAGATTCCAAATAGGTACTGTACAATTTTTACTACTAATCTTAAATTATCATCTGAATTATATTATGTTTAATCATTTATGATTTTAAAAAAACTAATATATTTTTACATTATGTATCTACCTTGGTGACATACCCAGGATTTTAGTACAGCGGGTCAGCTTAATTCATGAGAAGCCACTGGTGTAAGCGCGTAGAATCAACTTACTAGGAATGTATTAGAAAACTGCTGGCAAATCACTTCATTTATTTCATATTTTGACTACAAAATACTAATTTGTCTTATAAACTTACTATTTGGGTACTGTATCTACATATAAAAACAGTTATATAAATTAATTGCTATTTAAACCGATATTAATAATTGTAAATCAAATTAATGGGATAATTTTTACTTGGAAGGTTTATTCCATAAATAATTGGTACGGTATTTGGGACTTGGAAATATTATAAATGTAAATAAATGTACAATAGTATAAAAACCCTGAAGACGTAACTACATCTTTTGTCTTACCTAACTAGATATCATTTGTATTATTGAAAAAACGAATAATTATAAAAATTTTATTGATATCTGATAACACCTTTTTAAGGCACAACTCAGCTCATGATTGTTATATTTTTTTGAATTTCATACAAAATGTTGAAATGAATGACACCCCTGACAATAATAATCGTAAACTATTTAAATTTTAGATTAATCTTACATATTGTTTATTTCTACCACAAACCATCTAACCTATTGATACATTCAGTTCTGTGGTCAGTCAGTTTTGACTCAAAAGTAAATAACAATATTATATGATTTTATAAAAACCTTATATTTACTCAATTATGAGTATATTTTGTTCTATAGGACACTTATAACACCAGGTAGGTATACAACAATTTATTCAATTTTATTATTCATTAAAACTACATACCTTTTTTTACTTTTCTAGCAGCTATTTTCAGTCTGAATAGTTTAAATTGCATATTGTTTTTGTCAATTTTCCATCCCAGAGTTTCATACAAACTAAGTTGTGCTTGAAATCCAATATTTGGTAATGCAGCTGCATTTTTAACTTTCACTCTAAAATAAATTAATAATTAATAGTTCTCTTATTTCTTTAAATAATACAGTAAAATAATAAAATAAAATGAAGGACTGAAGACACTTATGAGCACCTACCTAATGATTAATCAAATCATTGTTTAAAAAAATGTTGGAATAAGTACTATGCTCACTGTCCACTTTAATACATTTAATAATTAAGCGTTGAGATAAACTTATGGACATATTCCTATGTAGGATAAACCAATTAATTATTAAATATGGTTGTATTTATCCCACCATACATAAATATTAACAATAGTCACTGGATAACCGATAATAAGTATGTATCATATTTTTATCAAATAGACTTATATAATATTGCATTTACTACAGTAGGCTTTACTATAGATACTTACTGATTCTTGATAAATAACAATGATTATAATTGTTTATATATGAATACATACACAAAATAATAATTAATAAACAATCTTCAATTAGGTATGCAAAATTAAAAACCAAATAAGCCATAATCTGCTGGTACAAATTAAGGGTTTACTTCATTTCAATAGAAAGAAGCTGATCAATGACCAATCTATATTCAACAACTAAATATCTATTATTTGGTTGACAGGGTAAAAATCATTTAAAGCATGCCACTATATGTGTATTAATTGTTGATATTTAAAATTTTTAAATTCTATAAGACACTAGTAGTAAAAATATTTAACAGAAGATAATTTACACTACTTATTATTTTTAGTATGTAGTTGATTATCATTTTTGAAAAATCACAGTAGGGCATTAGTGTATTACCTACCATCAAAATAGATCAGACTACAAAATTGTTACCTAAGAAAACCATATTATTCATTCTTTCTTTCATACATAATATTATTTGTAATATGTTTGTATTGACATAAAATATAATATTATAAATTATAATGCATGGCCTGTAACGAAAAGCTACTTAAAATAAAAATAAAAATGCAGGGTGGTCCAACCTCTTATAGTTCTAAACCCAGTTTACACATTTATACAAAAACTATACCCCCCCCCCCCTTAAAATTGTAAAAAATAACATTTTCAGATAAAATTTGTCAACAATTAATTTTCAACCTCCTCACCACCAAAAAAAAATTATGGATACACCACTGATGATAACTATTAAATGTATTATATTATTAAAATATATATTTAGTTCATTATTTATGCCTTGTCTTCAAAGAAGGGTCAACAAAGTTGGACAAAACCTGTTATAATGTATTTATGTATCATTGCCTAATAAATATTTATCTACATACCTTTGGAAAGCATCATCAAAACTAATTTTATACTTCTTCATAATATAAGCTGTAATAATTGACGCACTCCTGGATATTCCATAATAGCTAAAAGTACATTAATACATTTTTGTTATATAAATATATATATGATTTAGTAAAATTTGAATAGTTTATAAAGAATACTGATTAATATAAAAGATTATTTTTGTCAAAACTAAATACTTTTAAACGGTTTAAATTAGTTACTACCTATATATTTTGAAATAAATACTTAAATTAATGATCATTTACTTACCAATGCACAAGAACAGAACTTTTTTCTTGACCTTTTTTTATGAACTCATACGCGCTATCAAAATGGCTTAAAAGATCTTCACCATCCATATCAGTAACTATAAGCATGCACAATTTAAATAGTTAAATTTAAAACCTTATAATTATCAACTAAATTATAAATAGACATAATGAATACACAATCTAGGTTATTTGATCTAGTAGAGATGAGGTTTAATAACTACTTGAAAATGAAATATATATGTGGACAATAGTGAAAAATAATCATATTTATAGATTCATTTTGAAAATGTATTTACCTTGTATATATTTAACATTAATGTCTCTCAAATCTAATATAATTTCTGGTAAAGGACAAGAATCCACTGTAATTATATAGTTTATTCCGTTGCTTCGTAAAAATGTTAAATCTATGGCAGCTGTTAGGTTTCCTAAATTAAAACAATATGTTGATAAATTTATTTCAAAACAAATTAATATATTTGAAAATTGATATACTTAAAAATTAATAAGGAAAACATAAATTTTACAACATGAAATATTATAACTTATTCTAGCGAATACATTGCATATCATAGCGTTATTACTTTTTCTCATAAAAATATGCTCCAAGATATAATTTAATTTTGTTTTTACCTAGCCATAGACCATCTTCAATAGAAAATACATGTTTAGGACCCGAATCGAAATCATCTCTACACAGATTTGACATTATAATAGTTAATAACACAACATAACATTGGTCATCAAGTCAAATTATTATTGAAATAATCGTTTAGTTTACAACCCGTAGAAATTATGAATATATTTTTATTTACCAAATCAGGTAAAAAACCAAAATTTAACAAGTTATGAATGTAAAATATCGAATCTTCCCACTTTTCAGAACTATTGTGACTGGTTAGTAGTAAGTACAAAGACTAGGAAGCAGTAATGACTAGTGAGTACTCAACTACAACTGACCACAACTGAATAGCGAGCTGCTGTGAGACGTCAATAGTTACAGATAAAAGATAAGTGAGCATAAAACAAACAATGATAAGAAAATAATATTCCATCTTTGACCAATGGTGGTTGACATGCATATTACACACATATTTTATACATTCCGTGTCTTTATCATTTTTGCTATCACAAACCTTGCTACTGAAGTTAAAACCAATTTATCAATTGAATTGTTAATGAACAATAGGTTCGTATAATAGTATACTTATCTATGGTATAATATTATTATTTTCATTCGGCCTACAACTACCTATATAATATTAATATATCATAGAATGTTTTTCTCCACTCTCCAGATTGTCAGAGTTCTGTTTACTTTTGCGACGAAAGTTATAACAATGTGTTAATGTTTTTAAATTAATATCAATTGCACCGTGATGGCTGCAGTTGCTCATGGACCGTGTTCTATATTACGATTCGAACCATTAAATAATTCATATTGACATATAAAATTGTACATATATATTATTTTTTACTTCTATCATAAAAACAGTAGGTAACTAAATATTTTGTATTGCAAAATCACCTTGGATCATCCAAGGCTGTATTGGGTTTTGTTTTTCATGATTTTTGTGTAATATTTTACTACAGGTATATATTATATTATATATTTTAAACAAGTAACTACTTTTATGTTGTTTAGGTTTCAGTAATTATGGAAGAACGAAGAGTAGTTGATTATTTTGTAGTAGTTGGAGCATCTGATGAACAATCTCAAGATGACACTAACTCTACCCATCTAAAGCAAAGTTTATGTTCTGATTTACCGCCAATTACTGATTTAGCTATAGTGTTCCCTTCACTTGGTGAAAAGGTGCCCCCTGGTTATACGCTTATAGAGACGACTCCTACTGGTGAGTCTATGATTAAACACTTAATTGTTTGAATCTACCTAATTTTATTTCAATGTTAGGTCTAGTAGCAGATTTAAATCATGGAAGTCTAAGGAGTCCAGAAGTATTTTTATGTTACCAACGTGGACGTAATAAACCTCCTATTGTTGATATTGGGTAATTAAAAATATAAATATATTTATTGAAATTAACATCATTATTATTATCCACCTAAATTTTGTATTATAAATACTGAATTAGTTATTATTTTTGTTTCCTTATAATTTGAGTGTAAGTTGATGAATCATTAAAAACGTTTTACTATCTCTATTGATATATCCAACCCCTCAAACAATAAGTATTTCTTGAATTTTGTCAGGTATTAATTACCTTAATGGAATATGGTATCACTCCCAGCCAAGTGTTTAAATAAAAATGTCAACTGAAACACCTGAAGTATAGGATGTTTGAATATTTTAGGTATTTTTATGATAAATAAATAATATTTCTCACATAAAAAACCATGACTATTTTTAGTATTTTTTGAATAAACCCTATTTGTTGCAATGCGACATATGATAACATTTCAGATTGGAACATAATTTAATATATTAACAACGTGATTACTCAAAATAATTTTTTTCAGCTTAAATAAGCCAGATCCTAATATTATAAAATATAAATTGCATTATAGAAAAATTAATATTTTCAAGCCTTTTATTTTACATTTTTATTCTGTGTAAATATGTGGGATTCTTTTTCAGTATTATGTTTGATGGCAAAGAAAGGGTATTACATGATGCTAAAGTGTTAAAAACAAGTGTCAGTGGCCAAATAGCAAATATCAATAACTCTACATCATCTCGAACTTTTATAACTTATCGTAGAGCATCACCTTCTGCACCTTGTAATATTTTAGCTGTATCACATGTATGTGTAGTTATAACCAGCCGAGGAGAAACACCACCTCATGCGTTTTGTCTAATACACAAAAATCTCAATAAAGGTGTAGTTGGATCAGATGTCTACTTATGCTACAAAAAGTCTGTTATGAAGCCCAAGTCTATAACCTATCAACCAGGTAAAAACTACATATTTTCATATTCCTTAATCTTAATTTAATTATGTGGATTAAGCAATAATTTTGTGTTTTATATAATATTTTGTAGTTATTACTGATCGATATCCTAAGACAGATAGAAATTACTTCCATCTTCTGCCTTCAGTAGCGTTATTTTGCTTACCAATGGGAGCCACACTTGAGGCATGGCCAGATGAAGCATCTCAACCAGATCCTATATTTTCTACATTTGTTTTAACTGTTAGCGATGCCTCAGAAAAAGTATGCATTTAAAGATTATACAATAGTGTCTTTAAGAAAAAGACATACAATTTTTAATGTTAAATTGATTGTTATAATTAGGTCTATGGTGCAGCAATTACTTTTTACGAAAAGTTTAATGGAAAACTTTCTATTGAACAACAAAAGTTATTAGGTTTAAAAGATTCAAATGAGTTAAAAAAAGGAATCAGTTTACATGCTAATAAGAGTCTGTGTGTCTTATCACACTGGCCTTTTTTTGATACTTTTCAAAAATTCTTAATGTTTTTATTAAAGACTTCTCTTAATGAACAAATGCCCATACCTATTGAAAGATATATAACACATTTGGTGGATGAAGTACCATTTCCTTCTCCAGAAAGACCGCAGATACTTGTACAATTATCAATGGACACACAGCTTATATTAACTCAACCAGAAGATCTACCCATTCCTAGGAGGTAATTTAATTAAGTTATTTCAGGCAGGTTAAACATTTTTTAAACTTTTTATTAAGAATATTTTATATATTACAGTAAACATTGTATTTAGCTCCTAATAATAGAATTCTTAAATTTCATTTTCACCTAGATTAAAAGTTAAAATAATTATTATATATAATTGTAATATATTATTTTAATAATAGATTGTACAGTAAACCTGTATATTCCAATTTTGGTATTCAGAGTTAAAAAAAAAACTAGTTAATTAAAGTTATTTTTAAATTAATTGGTAATTTGTATTAATATAAAATTCAATAAAATAATTTAATGATATATTTATAGTGGTGCCGGTTTTCATCAAATGATTATGAATTTACATCCTGATAATTGTCTTCTATTACTTTTGTGTGCCCTAACGGAACAGAAACTTCTCATTCATTCTTTAAGACCAAATGTACTTACCGCAGTAGCAGAAGCAGTATCCACGGTAAATAAATAAAATTAAAGTATTTTTGTTTAAATCATTATAATCATAATTTCATAAGTGATATATTTTTGCTAACAAAAAATATGTAACTACCATAATTAATATTTTTTATATTATATTTATAAATATTCTTACAACCAATTTTCAGCTGATATTCCCGTTTAAATGGCAATGTCCATATATTCCATTATGCCCCCTTGGTTTGGCTGAAGTCTTACACGCTCCATTACCATTTCTGATTGGAGTTGATTCAAGGTTTTTTGATTTATATGAGCCACCCACAGATGTGACTTGTGTAGATCTGGATACTAACACTATTACACTGTAAGCATAATTTTTAAATTGTTTAATAATTTATAACATACATTTTTTAATTAATTATATTTTGTACAAAGTTGTGAAGATAAAAAACATTTAACAGCAAAACTACTTCCTAAAAAACCAACAAGAACATTAAAGAATACTTTAGAAAAACTCAATAAAAAACTTGATGATCTCCAAAATACCTATAAAGCTACTTGTAACAAAAGTATTGAAGAAACTAATTTTGATAGAGATTTTTTAAAAAAGCGGAAAGAGGTAATAGTGCAATACATATTATTTGTAATTTTATTATTCTTACAATATAATTGTATATAAAATGACATAAGTATCAATTAGCTTTAGTGTTATAAATAAAAGGTCGGCAATAACTTAATACCGGATAATAAATTGTTGTACAACATGATCCATATAAGTGTCTACAGACATTATTTCAAATGTTATTTTAAGTTTTTGTGATGGTAGGGGCACTCTTATTAGGTATTCCGTAAAATGTTGGTCAACCTCTGTTTATCTTAACTATAAATACTTATAATTAATGCCTTGTTTAAAATTTGATCTTTATTCATTGAAATACTCCGAACAATATTTTGCTTCAGAGTTTAAATTCAAAAATGTTTGTTTTCCGTTCTAAACAACTAAGTTCTTAACTTAACAACTAACAAGAATCATAAAAATATAATAGTTGGACATTTTTTAAAGTGTTATTTTACACTAGAATTATCTAAAAGAAATATTTTTAAAAGTCAAAATTGAATTAATGAGTAATGATACTAAAATGGATCACCTAGTATATATGTCTCATTTTAATATGTATGTATTTCTTATATGATAACCCACCCAGATTTTTCTTTTTAAAACATTTTTTAGATATGCTACAGTGATCTATTTTTTTGATATATCCCCTGCCTCCTCCTTTCCACCAGAAATATTTCATTTTATTTTCTGTACAGATATAGGTTGATCCATTAAGTATTTTAGAATATTTTATTAAAAAAAAAAAATCATGCATGCAAGGTCATAAAGTATGAACACAGAGCTGATAATTAATGAATATTATATAATTACTTATACAGGATGACTTTTTTGTCATAAGATTTCATTATTTTAAAAACTATTGATACTTCTGAAAAAAACATATTATCTTACAATTTTTAGTCTTATAACTTTTTGAATGGTACTTTTTACTACAAATATAAAAATTTTAATTTTTTAAAGAGTAATTAATTAGTTATAACTTGGATTTGTAAGTTTTAAATACATATACTTTTTGAGACAATGGATGATCACTGTTAAAAGAATCACCCTATTCACTATCCACAGAAATACAATTCGTATTAAAAAAATAGCATTTTGGTTGAATGTTAGAATGTGAATTATTGTTGATGGATAAAACTCATATCAAATTATAAATGAAATAATCATATTTTCTTGGAGATATAGTACATAACACTTAAAAAAAATACATATTTATTCATGTATGTAATGCAGAAAATATGTGATATTATGTAATGTAACTATTACTTTATTAATAACAAATTATAGTTTTATTTATATACTTGTATATGACTAATTACAGTATAATTACATATGATGTATATTTAGTCACATTTCGATAATATTATGTACTAAATAAACATCTTAATTGTGAATGGCAGTATATCGGCTTATAACTTTTTTTACTACTAAAATTATGAATTTTGTTTTAAACTATTTTATTAAATTATGATTGATATTTTGAAAATAACAGTTTTTTTAAATTGTACTAACTATTTAATGTTCAATATTTACTTTTAGCATGAATTAGAATTAGAGATTCAGGAAGCTTTTCTTCGTTTTATGGGTTCTGTACTAAAAGGATATCGATGGTATCTAAGGCCTATTACTAAAGCACCTACAGTTGGGGCAACAGATACAAGTTCATTATTTGATTTGCAAGGTAATTATAGTTCAAATCATATTGTGTCATAATATAATATTCAGTATTCTGTAAATGAAAGATTATAATGCCAGAGAACCAACTCATGATCTTAATAATTATTAAATTGTATAAAAAATAATATAATACATTGTAGAAATATAGGAATAATGGACTTAATTATTTATTGACACGTGTTGTACTGTTGAATGTTTAGGTTTTTTAAAATCCAGAGAAAAGACAAATGTGAAATTTTATTCTCTTTTAACAAAAACTCAAATGTTTATAAGGTTTATTGAAGAACGATCATTTGTATCCAACATGGATGCTGCTTTAGAGTTTTTTGATGAGTGTTCAGAAAAAGTATTATCAAACCCAATAATTTATTTTTCTTCAATGATTAAGTTTCTCAAAATTGTGTTTCAGATTGATTTGGAAAACTATGATACAAGACTGATTGAACTAGACACATGTGGTGAAAGTGAAAGAACTGTTTTCATAATGCCTCCAGAAATAAACGATTTACCATTTAATACTCTGTATACTTATGAAGTAAAATACAATAATTTATGCTAAGTTAAATTTAGTAGTTAATTTACTAATGCGTAAATTTTTTATTTTTAGAATGGGTTTATCCTAAATTCTGAATTACTAAAATGTAAAGAGTCAAACAATTATTTGAAAGTAAAAAATGATGAACATCTACCGATTCCAGGCAGTCCAATGGCTAGACGTACTAAACATGAAGTTAAATCAGCTCAAAAATTAGCCCGTAAATATTCTACATCTCCTAGTCTTTGGGCTAAATTTTTACTGGGAACATGCTATAGGTAATATAATGACCTTCAAATATGTTATTTATGTTATTACTCTTAGATTTATTACAATATATATTTAGCAAACATTCATTAAAAGATAATTATTTTATTATATTTTACACTTCGAAGTTTATCATTTATAATAAACCCAGACCCCTCTTAATTTTTGTTTTTACTTACAATTTAATTTTGTGCTTACTTAACTTAAAACATTTTATTATAAATAATCCATTAGAGTAATTCAAAAATAAATCAACCTGTTTTACTATAAATCGGAATAATAATTTATTTTTTTTAGTTTATGGTTTATTCATTTACCAAGTCATATACTTCAATCAGAAGATCGTGCCACATCTACTCTACGCTCAGCATATGAGTTATTAAATAAATTTCAAAAAACTGGAGTACATTTATTGACTGATGAGGTTTGTCTTTAAGTATTTTCTATAAAAATAAAATATTTATTGATACTTATGGTGAGAAATGAAATAATTAATTTTAAATAACAAAATAAATATTTGATGATTTTAATAAATTCATAAAAGTATAAAAAATCCAGTATTGATCATGTACTTGATTTTTGAATTTGTATAGTTTTTCTACGATTTATATTTGATTACATTTTGAATTCTCAAGTTGAACACATCCATTGTAGTGGCCTTATTCAATGGTTAGGTACACTAAAAACCTACTAAAAGAGAGCATACAAAAAAAAAAAATTTCAAATTATTATTTAATATTAAATTATTATAGTTAGAATAATAAAAACAATTTGTTTTAAATGATTATTACATTTAATGATTATTTAAAGAGATATTAGCCATTTTAGTGTATTTAGAAAGGTGGGAGAGAGAAGGCTTTGTATGGCTTTGAAGCTTTGTGAACTGCTTATCTTTTGCAAGTAAAAATTGCTCAATTTTCACAATAATTAATCCATCTAAAAATAACTGTAATGTCATATTTTCAATAAAATGTTTAGTTTATTTTAAGTATTAAAAATTCTATAAGAGATAATGACTGGTTGGTCCATGGTGTGTTGCTATTAATCACTGCTGTGGTTACAAATGTATATGTAACGGAAATTAGTATTATATGATTTTAAATATTTCAAAAAAACTATACACTAGATAAATTCTGGTTATGTTCAATGCATCACATCATATATAGACAACAAAAATTCAAAAATTACTTTAAAGGTAATTAAATTATTATTGGAAGCAAGCAACTTGTACACATAAATGATAGGCAATTACGACACGGACAGCTCATTGATGTCACAGTCTCTATTCAATTCTTCATAATTCATTGAATAATGTGTGAAAAAATGTTAAACCTATACCATTTTTCTTAAAATTGAACATTCTTTCAAATTGAAAAACTTATTTATTGTGTTTTGCTGTTTGGCACTCCTTTAATATTCTGATTCAGCAGATATTGAAGACCTTGAAAAACTAGCTCATAATATTGTATACACAATTAAAAAAATAAAATGTATTTATTTTAAAAGGTTTTTCCTTTATTGTATTTTTGTTATGTTGTTTAGGTTTGCTACAGGGTTATGATGCAGTTATGTGGGATTTACAATCAACCCATGTTAGCTGTAAAACTATTACTTGTAATGAAACGTTGTGGACTTCACCCTAATGCTATAACATATGGCTTTTATAACAGAGCTTTGTTAGAATCTACTTGGCCATCCGATTTAAGAACACCTAGTCAATTGCTATGGAAAAAACTTAGGTAAGTCCCTGTTTTTACTAATGTTTGTAATTGAATTTTTATTTTAAATTAAAGTATATCAAATATCAATATTAACTCTAACCATTTATATTTTATTATAGAAATGTGGTATTAAGTGCAGCATTATTTAAAAAAGCTGGGGTCCAGAACAAAAACCGAAGGCATTTGGAAGAAGATAAAATTTCCCATACCTCTTTAGAAAGCTTGTCTACAACAGAAAAGCATCCTTCAATTTCAAATAGTGAGTTATTACTTCCTACATTGTAATTACTTTTTCTTATTAAGTAAACATAGAAATATTATTTTAAATAGTTAATTTTTTTTATATTTATAGCTTGTTAGTATTTCCAACATTGGTAAAATTAGTGTTGATATTTTAAAATTTCAATTATAAATGGTTTTATTTTTTTTCTGTGTGTAATGAGAAAGAAAATAATTATTGCGTTATATTAAATATTAAGTTAGGTATGTGTTTAAAGCGATTTTGCTTATTCAGAATGCTATTGTTACTTCTTAGGTATATTCTCATTCATAAAGGGAATCATACTTTTTTTTTTATTAAACATCGCTTATACATATTTACACACATGAAAAACAAACATCTTACCATTTAATTTATTATGAAAAATAATGTAATACATAAATTATCACTTTGATTCAAAGTTTATTACTTAAACTTTATTTTATATTTTTTTTCAGCACCTAGAAAATTGTCCATAAATGTAGAATCCAATTTTGGGTTGAGGAGTCGTCCTACTAATATTGTCAAACAAATATCCTTATCTACAGAAGATGAACAATCGTGGAGTTCACAACAATGTAAGTATTAATTTAGGGGTTGGCCAAACTTGAACTCAAACTGGAATCAATTTTTCCTCAAACTTTTGAACATTAAATTTGAATTTTAATGTTACATAAAAATATATCCAGTTTAAACTCATAAAAATGTATAGTATTAATCATTAACATTCTTGGTACACACTTTAATTATAATACTATGATACTTTTATAGTATGGATATAAAAACTGAATTCTTTTCTACTGTTCGAGTGTTTTAGCTATACGAGAGTTTGATAAGTTCAAGAAAACATATCCCTAAAATAATAAACATAATTAAAAAGCAAAATTTAAAGTGTTCTAGAAACATTTTTACTTACAAGTTTTATTTTATATAAAATATCTAAAAAGTTTCTAGTTATATTTATATAATTACTAAAATATTTAATTAAATTTGATGGGGGACTTAAGAACATATTCACAATTGTAAAACCTACTGTTTCTAACTACATTAATAATCAATTTTGTTTGCTCAGTTACCCACAATCTTAAAAATATTAAACTATATTTAAATAAATGTATTTTTGTAGTTGAAAGTAGCGCTGGTCTCTTGATGACTACTACTTGTTCAAGACCAAGTTCAGCTTGTTCAAAACAAAATAGTGACTCAATATCTATCGAAAGTGAATCTGATTTAAAAAGGTATATGCATATTATTTTATAATATTTTTTTATCCATTATCAGCAGTATTTTTGATTATATTAAAGTGCGAATAATCAGGTAATATCTTTTTTTATCTAGTAGTATTTTACAGTAGATATTTGAGAAGTGATTATTATTTATAAATGTTGGTAGTCTAGTTTAAAGTAAAATGTAGGGTTTATTGTATATATTAATATGTCAAGGTTTGATATTATTAATCATTTTTTTATTTCATAGAATATATTAATTTTTAAAATTTTTTTTTGTATTCATGCTTAATATGTTTCTTAAAAATTCAAAATTCAAAATATTTACGATTCAACAAATAAAATGTAAAACAATGATTTATGTGCTAGAGAAGCAAAATAGTTTAATATTTTTTTTCAGAGGCCGTAGTGGGTCTCTATCAGATGAAGTTCGTCTTCAAATTTCACCAAGAAGGCATCATCATTATCATCATGCACTTCACAATTCATCCAATGACAAATCATCAGAATTACTGAAATTGTTAAAACGGTAAGTTAGTAGTTGAGCAGTTCAATATTAAACACTTGGTTTATTATCAGCTGAATTTAGTCAGTGGACATGTTATTTTGTAAATAAATCTTGTTTTTATAAATATACTTTGTACATATTTTTTTTTAGTTCAAAAAGTTTTGGTAATGATGCTCAGATTCTGAAAAATCTTAATGATCTCAAATACCAAACTGATTTTAAAAAGTCAAATGGCATATCTAAGAAGCTTGTATTTGATGGTCTGAAATCTTTTGAGTCTTCGTTAGAAAATCTAAATGAAGAAAGTACTCCGAATCGATTTGCTGAACCAGCCCAGCGAACTCCAGTATTTGAAAATGATCCTTTGGGGGCATTTCAAGAACAATCAGAACCTATTCCCAATATATCAGTTACGGTCCCAAGAGTAAGGTCTGGCATTGAGCTAGACCGTAGTGGCTCACCTGTATTATTTCGTGAGTGGAGTAATATGCATCGTAGTGCTACATATAGTGAAGATGTAGGTAATGTCGAAAAGCATATACAAAGATCTTCCACTATGCCAGCTCATAGTGCTAACGAGCAAGATTACCAACAAAGCCCAATCAAGTCTGCTTTAGGATCAGCATTTAAAATACCCTTTTCGTAAGTAAAAAAATTCTGATATAGAATAACTTAATATGCAAGGTTAAACATATATATAAATATATTAATAAAAGAACTAGAAAATAACAATTCATACATAATATATTATATTATGTACGTACAATTTATGTAATATAATATGTTTCCAAACTAAATTCATACATTCAGTCAATTAGGTAAAAAATAAAGAATAAAAAGTGTAATATATTCTTATTCTTATTTGATTTTTTAAAATTAAATATTTGGTATAAGAAATTTTAAATTGTACAACTGTACAACTAACTGAATTAACTCGTATCATCATATTAAGACAGTGTTAATCAAAAACGTTTAATAGTAGTTATGAAATCTCTTCAAACTCAAAACAATATAATACTCAAATTCAGAAGCTATAGCTAATATACTAATGTTAAGCATGTATACATTTTCTGTTCATCGATTTTTATTTTTATTAACGTAGAATTTTAGTTATTAATTAGAAATTAGTCGATAGCAGAATATTCTATATTATTTTATTTGTATTTGTAGTTAGTAGATTTTTTTTTTGTGTAGTAGTTTTAGTTATTATTTACATTTACAGTCAGTATACTCCAACTAAATTTTCGTTACCGCGTAAGTCCGACTTCCGTATGGGTACCAACATTATTGAAAATGCATTCACCAATCTCAGGTAAAGTATCATTTGATGTCATATTTCACATTTACATTTAATTATAAATTGGTTACAAATATTGTAACTCACATATAATGTATAAGATTTACGCAACCCCAAATTGCGCTTTATGTAATATCCTTCAAAATATAGGGTACATCGCTCATATTTTCACAATGGTAAAATTGTTATATAAAACAAATGACTGTGTGATATAAATATTATTAAAATTATTTCATATTACATAAGGAAATTACTTTACTCATGAATAAAAATTTTACATACAATTTAAAAATTACTTATTATGTTTTTAGTTCATCAAGTTTTTCTGGAAAAAAATCAAATGAGCTTCTAATGGGCGGATTAACTAGTTTGAAAAGTGCAGCTAATACAATGGTGAAAAAATTTGATGAAATCAAAGAAGCAATATCTACGAATAATACCCCTATAAAAGACTATGTTCAGTTTAGTAAAACTTTTTTTTTTAACTTCATAGATTAATGCAGGACAACTATATTATCTCTTTATTTATAGTGGAACAACCAAAATCTCATAATGCGTAGGGAAAAACTTCATCTGTGTCGTACCATTTATATTATTTCAAAAAATGTAAGTTATCAGTTTGAAAACATAAGGTTTTTTTGTTTCTTTATTTAATAATTAAAACTTATTGGTTAGTGCTATCAAAAAAATAAAACCACGGCACAGATTAAGTTCTTCCACATAAGTTGTGGTATTTCGGTAATTATACTATAAATACAGAGAGAGTAAAGTTGTTCCGCAAAAAACAGTTTTTGTTATGTTGTACATTTGTAATACGGAGACAGCATATGTGGGTATAACGTCTTCCTCTTAATACTTATAGTTATTTGATTAGATTGTTTTAATTACATTTATTTTCTTTAAAATATTTAGATGTCAAAGGGAAGAAGACAATTGGAATGGAGATGACAATGATCAACCATCAAATGAGCCAAGTGTTAGGCGTAAAATATCTAGTGAGATATCTTCTCTTGCTGTTGCTCAACATTTAGATTCTTGGAGTTCTAATTTAATTGATCTTTTTACTGATGGCAACAGGAAAAGTAGTTCTACTAATATGAATTCTGGTACAAAAATGTTGCACTTCAAAAGCACAATAATTACTTAAATTACATGCTTATAGTGTATAATATATATTATATATATTCATAATTTATATTGTATTAGGTTGTGCAACAATGGATTCATCACAATTAAGTTTATTCCAAGAAAAGCTTTATAGGCATTCTAGTCATATTCCTGAATTGGTTGCTTTAGAAATTGTAATGACTACATGTTCAAAATGTCACAACTGTGGATGTTTAATGTTTGATGAAGAAATAATGTCTGGTTGGGTTCCAGATGATTCTAATTTAAATACAAAGTAATAATCTAACCAACTATTAATTGTGTTCAAAATGCTTAAGATTTTTATTTCATACATTTTACAACAGATGCAGGCTATGTGTCAAGGAAGTAGTACCGTTTTTAACAGTAGATGTGATCGACTATCGATCAAAAAATAGTAATGTAACAGACGAAAATGTGAAAATTAATCAAGAAAATGTAGATTTATTAACAGATAACAGTGAAAGAGGTATCTTATGGATTTTGTTTATTGAACTTGTTGATCTGTTTCATTGAATAATAATATTGTGATTAGTGATAAAATATTATATCATTTTAATTTAAGTTTATTTCATAACTAACAAAGCAATTAAGTATTTTTTCAATTTAATATTTCTTATTCGTGAATTATTTATTTACAGAAGTAACAAATGATGAGTATAAAGCTGACACAATAACAGTTCCTTATTTAAATCCACTTGTTTTGCGCAAAGAACTAGAGTCTATTCTTGTGGCCGAAGGGGACATTTCATTAATACACTCCAAGTTTGCTGATGAACATCCTATAATATATTGGAATCTAGTAAAGAATTATAATTACTTTTGTTATTCAGTTATAATTTAATCTTTATTTTATTTCTAAGGTTTGGGTATTTGAAAGAATTGCTGTACCATCACATATTTCTGGTTTATGTCTGAACGCAAATTGTGTATTAGGCAATCGAGATATCATTGATTTTCATGATATTTGGTTAGCGTGTGATTCATCTAATGTGTTAATAACAACTCTTTGGGACAATCCTAAACTGTATGACGATTTGGGTTCTCCAATGTACGCATTCTGGTCTGATGAAGAGTCAAAAGAGAGTTGTTTAATTAGTGCTTTGGTCACTGATCGCAATACTGTACCTAAGAAGTAAGTAATATATAAGTATAACAATTTTAAAATAAATACAATGTACTGTTTAAGCTTGATAATACATTATAAGAGGTGAGGCCTAATATTTTATAGAAGATACTATTTCCAACCTTAATTTTAATTCAATGTTCCTGAAAAACTAGTTGAAACATTTTTTGAAATTGAAGTGAAAATTGGGTTCATAACTTAATTTTTATTTATTTTTAAAGAAACATTACTGTAATTTATTTTTTGAATTTATGTTCAAATAAAATAAGTATCAAGAAAATATAACTTAATCAGTAATAATCACTAACAATTATTTTAATATAACAATAATAATATTCAATTTTGTTTTAGTGTTATGTCAAAAATTATAGCAAACATTCGGCGTAATAATCTAATAGATCCGCTTAAAAAATTAGCTCTCGAGAGGAACAAATTGCGAGGAAATGATTTGACGCATAGTCATTCTTTATACAGAGACATCCTGTTTTTAACGATTACAGCTATTGGTCGTGAGAACATTGATATAAGTTAGTATAAAATTAATTATTAAAAACTTTTTTTATATTATTATATAAGGAAAACTGTACTTAGTGAATAGATCAAAGTAAAAAATTTCAAGTGTTATATTTGGGAGTGATTTTGCACAAAAGTGATATCTTTAAATAGCTTTTTGGAATTTCTTGCCTAACCTTATTTCTGAGGTCTAGTTTTTTAACTTAGTGTGTTTGAAAAACTTTAATTTGGGTATTTATGTTTCTATTTTAAATATTATCACAACACTGCCAATTATCACTACTATTTTGACTATATGTGCTTTCTATTACCCAATGTATATAATATTATTCATTTTTGGAATTTATTTAGTTAAAATATTTATTATTTCAGGTGCTTTTGATCAAGAGTATTTAATAGCTTTTGAAACAGTATCAGAAAGTGATTCTAAATTATTGTTAAAATGTGATTACCCATTATCAGTTGGAAGTCAATATTGTCGCCATCTGTTCAAAGAACTTGAGCTTTCAAATTACAAGTGATAATTTAACTACTTTATTTAAGACACTTATACCTAAATGTATTTTGTGTATTAATGTTATCTGCTCATATTAAATTATTGAAGTTATAATAACAGATGTAGGCATATCTACAACTTTATTAAGAATAGTCAGTTATGTATTGACTTTTAATAATTGTTAGTTTTTGAATTATTTGTTAATAATTGTATCATGTTTTTTTTATTACTTAGACATGGTATCATTTTTTTACAAGATGTATATAATTATTGTATGTTAAATGTTGCGATTTATATGTAACAATAAAATAACTCTATCAATTATTTGTTTTTGTTAGTTATGTATTATTAAGTTGTTCAAGATTTCTTTTAATCAATATTTGTGAAATATATTACACTTCTATAATACATAACTCCCAAAACTTACAATAGGACCCTCTTCCCTATTGTGATTTTATGTACATCCGTGGATTATGACAAAAACAGTAATTGTGGTACTGGCCACCTCATTTTCACTAATAAAAGCCTTCTACCTGTGCCTTTTGCTAAAAAAAAGTTGAATATATTGACAACTTTCCGATTCAAGAGACAAATTTGAATTAAAAGTTTCAAGGGTTTCATTCTGATATTCTATGTAATTTATATGATTAACATAATTCAAAGGTCACAATTTAGTTTTAAAAGAATGTCCACCTGAATTGTATCAATTGCACATGATTGGTTGAGTCTTACAATACTTTCATTTATTTGGCATGCTATATTATTATTATTATAAAAAAATTTAAAAGAATTAATATAAACAAATTCTATACTATATTTTACTAAAAACTTGTATGAGAATATTATCAAATAATTATTCTTCATTTTATTGTAGTACTGAAAATAATCCTATTCTTATATTAACTATTCTTTTTGACTTTAGTTACAAAAACATATATCTATCTATAAATAATAATAAGTAAAAATATTGATAAATAAAATGTAGTACAATAAACATGTAAAATTGACCATTCTGTAACAGAATTTCAGAATAATAGTTTAAAAATTCCTCGGACCAATTTCTTTTAATACATCGAGGTATTGAGATGGAAGATATGTGTTGGAGTGGAACCTTAGTAAACTAATTGCTAATTTTAGCTTTAAATTGCTGTAGCTTTTGTCAAAAAGGCATGTACTATGGAAGGGAAGCACCTATATTATGTTTCAGGCCTCATTGGTCGTAGAAACATAGCTTTTGTAGCAAAAATACATGAAAAGTTACTAAAAAACCTTAGAAACAGATTTTTGAAATTTATTTTCAAACTGTAATTTTATTTGTCCTTTAGGTTCATAAAAAAAGAGGGTAAGTGGATGTCACTCTAGTGTACAGGTGGATCACTGTAATGGGTGGTGTAAAAATTTGAATTCAATGATATAAAATCATTGGTTACAAAAAATGATTCTGAGTGAAGGCGGTCGCCAGTTTATAATATTATAATATTACTTAGAAATTTAATATATTTGATGATATTATTGTGATTAAAATAATTGCATTGCAAAAAAATACACTTAAAAGTCATGATGTGTAAAAAATATAATAATATACTTAAAAATTTTCAAGTACCTACGAATTATATTTTTAATTTACAATAAAATAACTTAAATTATTACTCTTGTTTAATAGTTTAATACTATGTAAATTCGTCCACGTCTTAGCATAAAAAACAAAAAAAACTAACTGTGCATTTAAAAATTTTTAAATTTTTTGGTTACAGGATAACTTTCTTCCATGGAACTTTATTTTAAATGTTTCCACTCTTAGTTATAAAAGTGGAACATTAAAAAAAATGTTTAATTATAAAGTTGTTTGTACATTTTAAATGACATACATTTTATCAAACTTCTAACTTGCTTATAAAAAAAAAACATGCCATGTATTTTTAAAATTTTTCAACTGATATTGAAATAATATATCAAGAGTCTTTTTGACTCGACAAATAAAATTGTATTGATATTTATAAAAAGAAAAAACTAAAACAATTGAATAATTGAAAATGTCCGTCAACAGTTATAAAGGATTCAAAATTTAGTCCAGTATATGAATTAATAAAATAAACATATGATGTTAATTTTAAGTACCTAACCTGCAGTAATTCGTTTTTGAATACATCAAAGTAACGAAGTGATTAAACATCCAATGTAAAAATGTCAACTTTAAATTTTAACTATAAAATTTTATTCAGCTTTACGTTAAAAATTTTCTTTTTGTTAAAGGTAGACGACAAACTCATAACAAACTTTTTCGAATTTCTAACTCGAAAATATTTCCAAACTTTCATGATTTTTACGAATTTTGTCAAAATTCTAAACTCTCTGAATTTTAGATTCCGAGCAAATCGATAACTGTATGGAAATCAATAGAAAAATCACTATGTTGTTTTTTAAATTTTTTTTTTCTATCATCACATTTTGGGGCAGTAAGAGTGCTTTGATCTTATTTCTTCATCAGCAATTTTTTTGGTAGAAAAATGAATCTATATAGTTAGTGCGATTGGAAGGTGAAATTGTATAACTCTAAAAAGAATGATCATGGATACATGAAATTTTCACTGGATGTTTGCGTTACCATTTGCCACACCATACAATTTCCAAAATATTTTGACTCGTGTTGAACTACATATATACAATTTTCGATTAAGATTTTTTTTTTACTAATTTCGATAAAAAAAATTTCACTAAGTCAAACAACTTGAAAATGTAACACAAGGTTCTTCGTAAGTTGTTGTAGGTAGATATTTTAGAAAGTCTCGTAAATCCTTAATATCCACAATAATTTATTATGAGCGTTTGAATTTAGAATTTTGACAGTTCGTGAAAATCACGAAAATTAGCAAATATAAGAGTAAGGACTCGTATGCGGATACGTTTTTCTACCTTTATCAAAAAAAAAATTCGATCGGAAAGTCAAATTAAATTTGTATGAGCATTTGAAGTTAAAATTTATACTACCTATTCAATTGATTCATGTAACGATTTTATTTTTTTGTAATTCAAAAACAAATAACTGTAGACACTTGAAATTTACACCAAATGCTTATTTAATCAGTTCATATACTTGATAAAACTTACAATATATTTAGACTTCTTTTATTTGTTAGGTTTAAAATTGTGAAAATTTAATACAAGGCTCCTGATTTATTTTATCAATACCAGTTGAAAAATATTGAAAATACAGCGGCACTTTTTGTTCTATAATATTTTAAGTTCAAATGTTGACAAAATTTCTCGAATTGAAAAATGACTTGGTAGTTAAAAATAAAATTATTAAATATTCAAATTATATAGCTAAGGATCGACAATTTAAGACAAGGTTTACGTAAGTAGATTATTCTGAAACCAAAAAATCTAAAAATAAACATAAACACAGTTATTTTTGTTGTCATTTTAAGTTCAAATTAGACGAAATTACATATTCACAAAAAGAATAATGATTATTAGTCATTTTATTGTAAAAAACGGTTCCGAAGCAGCCAAATTTTACAAAAGTTTATATATTTTTCCAGCAATACTGATAATTTTAATTCAACTTACGGCTACCGTATAATTAAAAAGTAATAACAATATAAATTATCCTAGACTGACATGTCGCCACCCAGAATTTTTTTTCGTATACAATACACGATTTTAAAATTGAATTCAAATTTAATACTGTCCATTACAGCAAACCCTGGTGTCGGGGAATAGAATACGACACCGGTGGCTTCCGGCCTATCGTAAAAGGCGATTAACGGGGAGAGGAGGGTCTGATGGTACCCAGGGAAACCGAAACCATCCAGGGTAATAGGCACCCTGCTGGGAAGGGGGACCCGCGATCTTTGATCAATATCCCCCTTCAAGGCCGACCACTAGCCGGTTTTTCGGAGCTAGAATAGTGGGTTCATCTGACACCAACGGTAAAACCAAGTTGGTACTACGGGAGAGGGGAGCCCCACTGTAGCTGACACGGCTCGCCGTGCCAGGGACAGTGCCCCTCAAGGTTGAGGAGCCTACCTCGGCTGAAACGTAGTGGCTGTGGCATGAGTAATCGCTGGATAGTGCAAAACCGACGACCCAACGGGAAAGAAGCCCCGAAAGGCTGATTTCAAATCGGGTACGGTGACAGGCCGGTGCTCGTGTTCCATACATCGAAGACGTGCGGGAGGGGTAAAATCCGACCGTAATCGTACGTATCCCTTGAGTAGCCCTAGGCTAAGGTAAGGTATACGGACGTAGGCGAAAGCCACCAAAACCTGGACTACTCTCTGTCCATTACAGCAACCTTCTAGACACCTAATGTACGATAGAGCGACAACCACTTATCCAATTTTTTATTTTTGACCCCCTGAGTACTTACTAGAATCACTTTCCTACCAGAAAAGATGCTGTTGAAGAAAATAGAAACACTTTTACTGTTCTAAAATATGATAACAGCCACAAAAAAGACAAAAAACACATATCGCTCTGCTCAGAATCTAAAATCAGGAAATTAAGATACCAAAATCTATTTCAAGATTTTTTAGTACAAATTCTCAAGTATATTTTTGCTACACCAATGATTTTATAATATAGTTTATTATAAAATCAATGGTTCATTACATATGCACATTTATAAGAATCAACTATTAATAAATAGGTAGAGACTTATGAGGTATGAGTGTCATACGTGCTAATACATAAGACACAATTTACTCAACGGTCAACGTTGATTATTATATTTTAAACGACCGCACGAAAAATAATTAATGTTCCTCTGTAGTCTGAATTAAACTAATTTAATCTTTGCCGTCTTTCCTGATTACGACATTCGGACCTCACAGATGGTGGACACTGCATATCTCACTCACAAGTCACAACCACGTTTTGCATTAACAATGCTGACCTTCCAATAGACCGAAATACTTCCACAAAATGCATTTTATTGGTTTTTCTCCCATACTGGTGGTCTGATGATTTGTAAATCAGACATATTTTCCTATTGAGACTTGTACTCAATTTTAAAATAGTGTCATGTCAATGGAGATGGGAGTTTATTAGTTTGGTAAGATTAGGTTGTTTTGCCAATGATACTCATATTATCTAGTTTGATTTTAAGACAGTAAATATTAATAATGGACGATTAACATTTTTTTTTAATATACATTTTAGTTTTTATAGATTGTCAAATAATTATTAATATAATATTATTTAACATGTAATATACATTTTTTGATTCAACTCACGATTCCTCATAAATCATTAACTAACATAAGTAGTAAAAGAACAAAAATGATCTGCTAATCCAAATTTGATGGATAAATATATGGCCAGCAGTTAATTTGAGTTTGAGACACGGGTCTAGGCCGAATATTATCAACCAACCAAGAAGTAAATTCAAGATTAGATATTACCAAAAATACTGTATAAATGTGCTATAATATTTAAAAATGAATAGTTTCTTTTTTTTCTTTTAGATGTAATATATTAGTTTTTATTTTCATATTGAAATGGAATAAAAAAAAAACCACTACCCTCCTAACCATAAACAGATAAAACTGGTCGAGGACTTCTTGATTGAAACAAAAAACAACAACAAAGCTATGATTAAAAAAAAATTGTTTTATTTAACCATATTTATTTTTTACTGCTCTTTGTGCCAGAACTAGAAACAGACGATTGAGACATAGTACGTTTACGGCTCTGTTCAGCCCGTTTCTTTGCGAACTTTTCCTTTTGTCTGTGTACAAGAAGCTTGGCGTATTCAGTAGCTTGTTCTTTGCGTTTCAAACAACGTTTCTTCTTTAATGCCAAATTATGACGTTTACGCTAGAAATGAAAAAGAAAGATTATTATTAACAAATAACTTCTACATTTTGTAAAGAATTAAAAATCTTTATTTCAATTTTAGTACCTGAAGACGGACAGGAGTAATGAGACGTTGGATTTTCGGGGCCTTGAAATGTTGTTTGGTCTTTCCTTCCTTCAGTGGCAAAGGTCTTTTAATGACGTACTTACGTACATCATCTTCTTTTTGCAAGTTGAACAACTTACGGATTTTGTTTGCACGTTTAGGTCCAAGTCGTCTCGGGACATTTGTGTCGGTTAACCCAGCAATATCCTAAGAAGTGACAATAATTAATTTAAATTGAAATAAAAGAATACTTCATTAAAGAGTAAATAATAATACAAAGAAGATGTATCGCTTGAACACTAAAAATGATCAACAATAACCATTATTAAAACATTAAAGGAATATTAATTTCCCGTCATTCCGATGTCAAAATATTATTTAAAATAAATCAACAGGAAAATGTCGGGGTTCAAAAGAATTGAGAAAATGTATAAATGATACAACTTAGTTTCCTGATACTTGTTTTTTTTTCTAAAAATTTTATATCAATTTACGCAACATATCTTTACTAATAAGATGATATTGTTGGGCTTTTAATTGCTCCACTAGATTCGCATTTTTTAAAATATTTATTTTATTTTCCAGTATACCAGTGGTAATGAACATGTCAACACTAAACAATAAGGTTCAATTTTTAGAAATATATTAATTGGGTGTTACTTAGAATACTTTACTTAAATGCAAGAGATTAACATAGAACATCAAAATATTAATGATTAAATACATCAGGGCACATAATCTTAAATGTAACGCTTATACACTAACAATGATTAATGGGGTAATCATTCTTAAAACATTAAGCGAAAATTCATTTCCCGTCATTCCGATGTCAAAGTATTATTTTAAATAAATCAACAGGAAAATGTCGGGTTCAAAAGAAATTATATAGGTTATGTAAACTAGTTAACAATAAAAAGTTAAACTCAGTTGTAGATTAACTTGTTACACAACTTCTATATATAGTTGCTTATACATGGATTATTCAATGTCAGGAATGTCTGGAAAAGTAGATTTAAACACAAGAAATTAACTTTAAATGTAACGCTTATACACTAACAATGATCAATAGAGTAATCATTCTTAAAACATTAAACGAATATTAATTTCCCGTCATTCCGATGTCAAAATATTATTTAAAATAAATCAACAGGAAAATGTCGGGTCCTAAAGAGAAAATTTTTGAAATTATATATTTTGGCATTAAATATTAATACAATAGACTCCAATCAATGGAGAAAATAAATAATGGTGGGTTGGACCCTGATTTTTGAAGTCAATTGATCTTTAAAATATTTTAACAAACACAAACCTAACCTTTTTTACTGAACCGAACATAAACAAATTGACTTAACACCTTGCCATATACAATTTAATCAACCGTAACAACAATTGTATTTGAAGTATTCTTGTTATTCTACATTTAAATCTATGTAAGTACCTAACTGTATTTAGGTATTTCTTAGTTGCTTAATTATGTAATTGGGACATTTTTCTATATCTAGTCGCATAAACGCTTTAGACATCTGCTCAGACCACAAACGTTAACAATTTGTGAAGAGTAAAAATCAGTTCTACCTATTTTTGTTTTCAAATATTAATAAAATATGAAGTTTCTTAAAAAATTAGTACTTATACTCTTTTCAGCAAGAGAACACACCGTGAGCCAACCAACATTGATTTATCTGCACATCTCAACCTAACACAGGTGAACCAATTTCAGTAGTAAGGTGAAGCAGGATGTGCAGAAACAATGTTTTCCCTTGCTAGACAGGAGTGTATGGGTATGTATTTTATTTGGTATTAAATTATTGGGGAAAATAACACAAAATATTAGATGTGTCCCAATAAAATCTAATTTACATGCAGCACATTAGTTTAGGTGTATTTCAAACTAATAAGAACTATTAACATTCATAAATAAAAAATGAATCCATCGGAAAAATTACTTGTTTATTCGTTATAATAATTATAAATACCTTCTCTCCTTTTTTGACAACAACCAATGACAAAACGCTAAGATTGGAATCAACAATACATCCACGAACTGATTTTCTCTTGCGTTCACCATCCCTTCTAGGACGGTAACACGAATGTCCTTTGGATAATAATAATCGCACTCGGACATTAGAGAGAACACCTTGTTTCATGGGGAAACCTTGCTTGTCATTGCCTCCAGATATTTTTAGCACATAACCTTTCCATTCATCGCCAAGTATATCAACTTCAACTTCAGTGCCGATACGTTTTTCATAGAAGACACGCAGCTTGTGCTCATCTACGATTTCAAACAGCTTTTGGCTGCCTGTGGCTGGATATGATACGTTTAACTATTAAATAACATAAAATAATTTAATTAATAGGTTATTAGGTGGATGACAATGATAAGTATACAAAACTTATGAAACCTATATTAAATAAAAGTAAAGTATTTTGTCAGTGTAATGCCTAAATGCAGAATACTACTGGTAAGGTAACTTAGTATAACTTAAGTGCATATGCCACTGTAAGTTAAAATGCATTAAATGTTTTGTTAGTCTCAAATAAATTTACAAGAAGTAGGTAATAATTGTTTATACACAACATATTACATGCACGTATGTATATATAATTTAAAACCAATTTTAGACAGTATTAAAATTTAAGATACTGAACACCATCGTATTTAACAAACAAAATTGTTGAAGAACTGCCAGTTAATTCTGATGAATAAATCTCAAAAAATTCATTCGCTCCCTCAACGAAATTGAGTCAATGGGAGAAATCACGGGGAAAAAGTTTGCAAACATAATTTAAAGAAACTCAATAAGGATATGTAATGAAAATAATAGCCGAACCAAACGTTTAGTTCATGATTAAATTACAGTGCTTTTCAACGAATCACATAAGTAGCCCAATACAATAATGTATTAATATATTAATAAACCACGAAATAAAAATAAAACTCGACGAATTATTTTTTGTCGATGTAAGATTTGTCGGTACTCGATACCATGTTGTTAAACAATTTTTCCAACTTTATCCAATTGCATCTCATAAAATAACAATTTTGTTAAAATTAAAACTCGTATAATCGACAAATAAGATATTAAAGAGTTAACATTACCTTCATGTTGAATCCTAGTTAATGGACGAACACAATCCAAAAATTAAATACCATAAAACATTTTCACAATTGACACTGAAAGTAAAAAGGTAAGCAAAAAGTTTTGAGAGACCGTCGACGGACAATATTGATAAGTGAGGTTATGCCGTAGACAGTTAGACCATAATACAGTGAAGCCAACTTCATATTTAATGATACCCCAAAGTGATAAGGGAAAAACAAAAATTTTCAAATTCAAATCTGCCAACTTAGAAAGGAAAAAAATTTAAATCGACCCAATCTTGCCCCAATGGCCCAATGCGTAACTTCAAACACTAATTTGTATAGCCATTAGTATGCCTATACATAGCCTATACNTGCCCCAATGGCCCAATGCGTAACTTCAAACACTAATTTGTATAGCCATTAGTATGCCTATACATAGCCTATACTAGTTGGGTTAAAAATGTTAAAATAATTATATAATATAAATAAAAATAAAATAATAATTTTTGAAAAATCATATGTGTGTTGGTAAACATTTTAAACATTTTAAATATTTTTCCACTTACACCTATATGGCTATATTTATTCTAATAACTTATATTTTAATGTAAAAGAAATAAAAAAATAACTGTAAAAAACATTTTTAACCACACCTGTGATCTAAATAGATCATAGACAGTCCTAAGTCTGTTAAAATGGGAAGGAAAATGTTATTATGGTGTATATAGTACTTACCATAAAATATTCAAGAACTAGTGTTGTAGCTAAAATAATTCAGGACCTTACTAGTGTAGGTAGTAACTATAAAAATCTGGGACTCAGGCACCCAGCTAGTGTAGCAATTTTAAATTTGGGACCCAACTCGGATGCAGCCAGAAAAAATGCTTAAGTTTAAAATCGAAGCATTATTTCTACTAGAAAAAATGTTAACAGACCTGGTATTTAATTAAACTAACCAAGTTCACATTTTATCAATATTGGATATTTTAACGAAAAATAAATATTTTTTTGCATTCAAAACATAAGTTATATTGAAACTTTTTTCACTACAAATATTATATTACCATTGAGTATGGACGTATTGTACGGAACTCTGAAAGATCGATAGCCGAGTGGTTAAATAATCGACTGCCAAAACTTTTTTTTATTTATTAATACAATTGTATCAATATTCAATACACCTGGTATTTTTACAATGTTACTATTTTACAGATTACCATAGGCGGAGATCTTGTGAAATATTAAGGGGGGCTTAAATATTTGATGACAAACAGACCCTTGGGGGCATTGCCCCCACACCCTCAACAAACTAATTTTTACATTAGATCACTCATAAAAAATTGTTCTCGTTGACTCGTTATCATAACAACTTAAATAGTTACAAACATAAAAAAAAAAAATTAATAAACGATTTAAATTTAAATATTTCAAACATATTTGAACTAAATTATTTATTAAATCTACATCACAATCTCAAAAGAAATGTATTCCCAAGAACATCAAGCAATAAGTAAAATATAATTAAAATGGTCAATACGGTTAACGATTCATTCAATCGCGATAAACTTTACGATAGGTTTAATACAGCTATAGCGATAGTCCTATGATAGCTATCGCTTCTCGAGAATTAACAAAAATTAGGAAAAGAAATAATATTTTTCCCATCTAAAATAGAATGGTTTAATATGTTATTCAATATAGATGGCCGATTGGTACAAAATATGTACAATATTAGGTATATAAACACAATATAATATTATTGTGAAGTGTGACTTAATTGTTCGGTATGTTACCGTAAATAATAAATTGGTAAATAGTGTGTATGTAATGTACTAGGTACACTTATATAATTGTGGATATAAGAATATAAAATAATGAAAAAAGTTCTGCAAACTATACAAAATTACGGTATTGTTTATTTAATATTCTTAGGGGGTCTTTAACTTAAAATCATTTATTTTGGGGGGACTAAGCCCCCGTAAGCCCCCCCCCCCCGATCTCCGCCTATGCAGATTACAGATCTTATATCATATAATGTATAATAGTTTTGGTTAGCTATGAGTCTGTATCAGTATCTGAGGTTGAGGTGTCTTCATTGGGATCTAGTAGGGTGTCCTGAGGTAGCCGAGGTTTGAGTCTCAGATTTGTGGATCTCTTGCCAGTTGCCGATGTTGTAGTGACGAGCTCCATCTACTTTGTGGAGTTTTTCGTAGAAACTTTTAAATTGTTGTGTTATCCAGGTAGATAGGTGTGGTAGGCCCGTATCGTTGTGTAGTTGTTTGTTTCTCATAAACCAAGGGGCCTTTAGGGCTATTCTTTAGAATTTATTTTGAAGAGTTTGTAATTTTGTAATTTTTACTTTTGAGACGGCTGCCCATACTGGGCATGCGTAGGTTTCTAGTGGTCTTATTATTGCTGTATAAAGGAGTAGAGAGCATTTCATTTGTATGGTAGAGCTATGGTACAATAGAGGGTACAGTATTCGTAGCCTTGTGTATCCTTGGTTTAATTTTTTGTTAATGTGTATTTTCCAGCTTAGTTTTTCATCAAGGTGCAGGCCCAGATATTTTATTGATTCGTCTTTGTTGTTCCAGTTGATTTCTTTATTGTTCATTTGAAGTAGAGTCGGGTTTATATATTTTCTAAGTGTAAATATTTTTGCTTCGCTTTTGGTTGAGTTTAGTGTTAGTTTCCATTTTGAGAACCAAAACGATAGTTCATCGAGGGAGCTTTGTAGATCTCTTATTGAAGATTCAAGAGTTTGGTTTTGCGTTATTATTGCTGTGTCATCTGCGAACATTGCTAGCTGGCAGTGTTGTGGTGTTGGTATATCGTGACAGTATATATTAAATAGAGTTGGTCCTAGCACAGATCCCTGTGGAACTCCAGCCTTTACTCTATGTATTTGTGATATATCTGTTCCTATTCTGACTTAAAAGTTGCGATTTGTTATAAATGACAGGAGTGTATTGTTAAGGTATGTAGGTAGTTTTAGGGTTTTTATTTTTGAAATAAGTGCCAAACCTTATCAAATGCCTGAGATATGTCTAAGAAGGCTGTTATGGTAAATTTTTTATTTTCGTAACCGTTTACTATTATTTCAGAGATCCGTTGTAGCTGATGGGTTGTTGAATGGAATGGTTTGAAACCAAATTGATGTAGTGGTATGATTTTTAGGAATGGTTTAATTCTGCGCAGCAAGATTCTTTCGAGGAGTTTAGAGAAGGTTGGGAGTGAGAGAGATTATCCAGTTCCCATTTTACCCTTCTTGTTAGTTGATTTAAACGTTTTTTGACTGCTGGTGATAGGTGTGTTTGCCAAATTCTTCGTACCTTATGTTTTTTTTTTTTATTAGGCTTTGTATGTGGGATGGTATTGGTGTGTTATGAGATTTTTTTGTAATTTGGTGGAGCTAGTGCTATAAGTCTATCGCTGATTTGATAGATTCTGTGAGATGTATTATTCCCGAGTTTATATCGTTTGTATTTGAGTATTTTCTGTTTGGTTTTAATATTTTATCTATTATATTGTCTTTGAAGATTTCCCATTTTATTGGCCGATTTATCAGTTTTGGTACGGGAGGGATAGTTTCTGCTTGTATTCTTAGGGTTGTTAAAACCGGGACATGATCAGAGTCGAGCTCGTTTAATACTTTGTGGTATAAGTTTGTAGGGAAGTTTGAGATTAGAGCAATATCTAATATGCCCAGGGTAACTCATGTTCGGTAGAAGGTTGGACACGGTGGAGGGGAGACCATGATGTTTAAATCTGACGTGTACTCGTACAATTTTTGACCGTTTGGGTTTGTTTTTTTACAGCCCCAGATTTTGTTTTTGGAATTGAGATCTCCTAGGAGTATGGTGGGGCCGGTGGGGGTATTATTGAAAAGCTTGGGCAAGTCTGAGTTTTGAATTTTCTTGTTCGGTGGGTTGTATGCTAATATAACATGTAAGTCATGTTTATCTGTTATAAGATTTATTGCTACTGTTTCCATCTGAAGTGTAGGCGGCAATATTATTACGTTGGGTTTTAGGTTTTTTTTAATCAGTATTGCTACTCCTCTTTCAGAATCCTTTAGGTGTATTTCGGTGATACTAGCAATGTCGATTTTGTGTCGTGATAGAAATTCTGCTATAAAACCTTTTGGATTTTAGTCCATTAGCATTCCAGTTGACTAATATGATATCCTTGACATTAATTATGTTCATTTTGGGTTGTTAAAGGTTTGAATGGGTTAGTTGTCATTTTGACTGCCAAAACTTATTCAGATATCTACGAAATATCACCAGATTAAAATGTCGAAAAATGATGTCACCTATGAGTGACGTATAAAAATTAAAATTATTGTACCATAATATTATGTAGGTTCTAGGTATATTATAATTTATAGGACTTTTATGATTTTTCGTAACTATAACTATAAATAGGTAAGAATAGTACTACTACTTGTCTACTATATACACAGTACACAGGTTTAAAATTTGTAGGCGTGGTACCTAGTACCTAATAAATAATAATACATAATCGGCCACTAACTCTTTCACCTTATTATATTACCTAACCTATAACCTATTTATAAGTTCAATTTTGATAATCTAGGTATTTGAAATATGAGAACTTCTTTTAGTTCGGGTCGAAGCCTGAATTTTCATTTTACTTTAAAGAGTTCTAGAAAATTGCGTTTGAAAAATAACAAATATTATACATTATTCAAATGCTTAATTCAGCTTCAAAATTTTTAATTTTGAAATTCGGTATTGATCCAACCTGCAAAATGTTCTCTTATTTTAAATTTAAAAATATTAACGGAATGCGACTATTCTGAAGGGCATAATAGTCTTTCCTGTAAGACACTTTTGTGTTCTAAAAACGCGATCGAAATTTTGTTTTTTGCAAAAATTAGTTTAACCTCTGAATTTTAAATAGAAAATTACCTAAATTATTAAAATAGTCATTTAAAAATACAAGATGTCAGACAGTTTACATTCAAAATTGTTTGTCTTATCTCTTATTCAATGACATAGTATATTAAAATTTGTTAAATTTTAAAAAGTTAATTTTTTTACACATCTATTATTACAGTTATCTCATCTATGACGAGATATACTAAAGCAATTATATAACCCTATACACTAAATAAATAATGCCCGAAACACACGGTGGAATATAACTTCAAGTTTTGATATTTCCTTATTGACATAATTTCTTTATTATCATCTTTGACTGTATGATACAGTCTGTATCATTTGCATAATGTTATGTATTTATGTATTAGTATTAACTACTAAGTAACCAAGTATTGAAGGATCAGTATTTATCTACGTATATGCTTGATCAATGCCCAATCTAATAAGTAGGGCCTGGATTTTTATGCAAATGCATATTTTTCTGCATTTAACTTATAATAAATAATAATTCTGCTTAAGTATCTTGACGTTTCGTAACACGTAGATTTTGCTGTTAATTTTTTTTTTTGCATATTTTATAAATACTTAATTTAATATTTTAAATTTTCCTCAAAGTTTGATATAGGTACATGTCGATTGCCGACATTCCAGAAAAATATAATTCGACCGAATAAAACAAAATATTTGAAGTTGTCGACACATTTAACTCAAATGATGCAAAGTCTATTCAAAATGCAAAACAGTTATTCAATGATAGTTCGATCAAAAATGCACTTTCGATAATTCCATCAAATTTCCAACGCATAAAAGATTACCATGATGTGTCTAGAAAAATCGGATATTAATCTTGGAAAAAGTCTAAAATTGTTTCAAAATGTTGAAAATAAATTGAGTGAAGGAGGATGAGGTATTGAATCTTAGTAGATAGTATATCAAAATCTCCCTGCAGATTATCACAAATAAAAAAAATTTCTGAAATTATAAGAGCAGAAATACACGTATGCCACGTGATAATCGTAGAAGTTTTGTATTTGATAATTTAAAAGCACTTTTTTGTTACATCATGTTGGTACTCATTCAATAATTAATACACATTTTTATGCTATGTACACATTTTAAATACTGATATTTAAATTGTATTTTTTTTCATTTGATAGTAGATTTTATGGTTTTTTTTTTAAATTTTTGGTTTTTTCAACACATTATACATTTTTTTTGCATATTTTTAAATTTTCGAGTGAATAAATATCTGCATATTTAACACTAATTTTTGCATAAAAATCTGGGCCTTACTAACAAGCAATATATTGTTAGCCAAACAGCGCTAACGAAAATCACAAAGTTCATAAAAAATTAAATAATATATTAACCATAAATCATAATGTATATAAATAATAAATATAATGAACTATTATTGAAATAGTTAAGAAAACAAAGTTAAAAAAAAAAAATTTTTAAAAAATAACATATAGGCGATGACAATTATATGTGTGTTTCAGTATGATCTAGTTCTAAAGCGGGATTTGTTGCTGACCACATTTTTTTTTCTTTGATTTTATCACTCCTTTCAATTTTCATGACAAATGTTTTAGTTTTATCCGCAAAATGATTTTGAATGTCTTCTAAAGGTACACCTTCAGTTTCTGGCATCAAAGTATACAACATTAGACATCCAATGAGACTCACTATGGCGTATAAAAGGAATGTTCCAGATAAGTTAATACAATCAAGTACCATAAAATATGACTTATTTGCAATAAAAGAAAATATGTAGGAACTAGAGCCACTAGCACCACTGGCTTGTCCACGAATATTCGGTGGGTATACCTATAAACATATATTTTATTAGTTCAAGCGATTAAGTCGTATACTCGTATCACTATATACTTTATCATTTTAAATCTCTAATATTTGTAATAATAATCGAGTTTAATATTACCTCTCCGATTAACATCCATGGTAATAGTCTAATAGAAATATGTGTCATAAAAGCAGCTGTATTCAAAAACACTAACGGTATCCAAGTAACGTTATGAATTATTTCCTCATTGTATTGTTTTAAGAATACGTATGCTGACACAACGAAAAAACACAAAGATGATCCCAGCGTGGAAACAATTGCTAGAGGACGTTTACCAGTCCAGTGAATTAATAACAGGCCTAGAATGCCTCCCATCAATTGTAAAATTCCGAGAACTAATGTAGATGTATAACCATTGATCGGAGATCCCAACGTTTCAAAAATTTGAACCTGTTTTGTACACAATTCTTTGTTTAGAATATATTTTATGTACCTATATAAATTAGTTATAAGTATATTTTAATTCAATATATCAATAAATAATATACTTTTTATGTATTATATATTATTGAAACTTACTGCATAGACTTGCAATGTACTCGTTCCACCAAAGCTTCCAAAAAAGAAACTAGCTGTTATGATGAAGTAAGGTAGCAAAAATGTTCGTCTCAAATAAAACGAATAAAATTTTTTGTTTTTTTTCATTCTTACTTTCTCTTCATTTAATGCTATTGATTTACTTAACATCGATAGTTCATATTGTACTGCATCTGGTTGAACCCAACCACGAAGCCAACATAGAGACTTTTCGGCTTCAGCAATACGACCTTTGGCTAAATGGAATAAACATAATACATGTAATGAAAAAAATGAAAATTTCTATTAACATAAAAATTTAAACCAATTCAATCAAAAATAATATAGGTACATTTTAAAAATCTGCATTTTCTTATATACAGGGTGATTCACCAAGTATGCTCAACCTTTTTTTCTTTATTAATGCAGTTATGTAAAATCTGAATTTTGGAATTTTTGAATAAACTTAAAGATCATATTTTCAAATTCTTGAGATTTTTGTACTGATTAAGGAGTGCCCTGTGGAGTCTCCAGCTGATAACTTTTCTTAAACATTTGACGTATCAAATTCAAAATTCTTATGAGTAGTTTTTAGTTATTTAACTTTATATTATAATTTTAGAAGGTCCATGGTTTTGGGTTTATAAGGTATAGAGACTATGGTGTTTTGAAAACATTAGTCATTAATATTATAATCTGTCGACATTGATAATGTGTAAAAATGACCAAGTATAATCAATAGTCACTAGTTTCAATACTACGTCTATTTTATATTTTTTAAACCATTTTTAAGGACTATTTTCTTAGTACAAACATTTTAACAACTAAGAAACTGCCCATTCGATTTTTTTAGCTATAGGTACATCAACATTTTCAAAAAAATTATCTACTCAATAATTTAAAAGGGGGGTTTTCATTTGAAAAACAGATGTTTGTACCACCACAGGACATTTCTTAAGTAGTACAAAAAAATTCAAGAATTCGAATAAATTCATTACTATGGGAAAAATTAGGGTCGAGCATGCTTGGCGAATCACTCTGTATATATATATAAAGTATTTTATGGTATCTTACTTATAAGCCAATGAGGACTTTCTGGTATAAATAATAATGAAATAAACGCCACTACGGGTACAATAGTATTGAAAAGTACAATTTTTCTCCAGTGAAAAAAGTTTCCTAAGATAAATTGCGATATAGATCCAAGTATAACTGTAGTCGATGACAGAGCAGCAAGCACACCTCGGATATGAGGTTCAGTAATTTCAGCAACGTAAGTCAACACCTGCGGGAAATTAATTAGTTGTATTGTAACAGAAAATTCACATTATTGTGAATAACTTTTTACTAACCGGAGCTTCTAGCAAACCACCACACAAACCACACAGAGCTAAAGCTAAATAGAGCTGAGTTACTGTTGAAGCATAATGAAATAACAACCAAGCTAGAATGAATGGCAATGTAAGCGCAATCATGCTTGGTTTTCGTCCAAAAGGTTGAGTGATAGTTCCAGATATCATACATCCGAGTGGAACACATATTAGATTTATGCTACCTAGAAACATTTTAACAAAAATTGTATTAAGACGCATCTATTTCAAGAGCTTCAACGTACTAATATATAGGTAAGTAATAACAGTCTCTACTAACTGAACCATGATATTTGTTCTTTGTTCAATTGGAGCAAATCGTCATATCTTACACTAGTGATATTCGATACTGAATTAGAATATAATGCTGGAATAGCTATTGTTGGTAGTCCTAAAGTCATTCCATATGTTAAGAGCAAACAGTTCTTAGCTGATACAGCTAATATCTAAAAAAAAAAAAATACTTATTTCGTAGGTATTCAAACATTCTTGAACTCTAAGATTTAAACTTGTTTGGAATGTAACTTATTCGTAAAGGTCTTGCTATGTTAACAGAAACATTTTTGAGCCAATGTTTATGATATCTACTTAAATAAGAAATTCCGAATATCCGATAAAAAAAATTAATATTTCTTAAATTACTCATTTAAAAACCTATAGTTTATATTTACAAATGTTACTTTGGTTATGAGAAGAGCGATTGTTTTAAAATGACGAGTGGTTATATTTATGTGAATTCGTGTACACGAAAAAAATGTCACCCCCTATAGTTGAACCCCCAAATACCTCCACTGTCAACATGCCTATAATATATAAACATTGGTTTTAAAAATGTGTCTTTACTAATATGGCCGTGGCATTTACCATTGACATAACACAAGCAATCATTTTTCATTGGTTGTTGATTTTCATTTTAGTATGGAATTATAGGTACCATCCAAATTACCAACTCGTAGAGTTCTATTTTTGCTCTATCACTTACTGAAAATATATGAAATACCTATACTAATATTCAATTCGATGTACCGTTTAGGCTGCCTATGAAAAAATAAACACTTCAAAAAGGCCAAAAGTCAGACAAAACTATTTGATTTGGTTTTGATGGATTCAAATATTGAAAATACTCAAAAAATGAAAAATATTTGACTTTACTAAAGAATGGTTATTTTGTTATAACAAAATTCGATTGTGTTGTAAATTCTACATAAGTGGTTATCTACTTTCTCACCTTTTTTAATATTAACTCACGTTTATTACTCACTAGTCACTTAATTCTACAATTTATTTGTAAAGGTTAATCACTCTACTTATCTGCTTATACTACATATGTTATTATTTTTTGTAAAAAATTTGATTAGTGTTTTCATTGCGATAGGCCACATTCAGATTCAAATAAATCGATGTACAATAATGTCCACAGGCATATCGCTTAAATCACTCAAATAATTTGTACATGAAAAATAAATACCTACTACAATGTATTGACTATTAATAGTTATTAAACTATGACATAATTATATTGACATTAACGCATTATATATTTATATAGCTTTAACAATACCTATAATTCCGTTGCCAGAAACAACAGTGAAAAACTAATATCAGAACACATCAAACAGATCACCACAAAATGCGAATTAGACTTTTCAAATATGATAAAAAACTTAATTATACAAGCACCCCTATGGTCTACCAAAATCGACATAAACGTAGAACTTGCGGAAAACAAAAAAAAAGAAACTTCGCGTAACATTATACTGACGCTTCGAAGAGTGAACAAGGAGTAGATATAGCTATTATTATCGATAAAAAAATATCAACATATAAACTACAAAATAACTGTTCAAAATATACTGCTGAAGCCATCGCCATACTATCAGCACTAAAACTTATTGAAAATGAAACTCATCAGTATTGACAGTATTACAATATATTCACAGACTCCTTAAGTACCATCAACTCCATCCAAAATACATCTCATACAAACGACATTGCCACCACCATCATAAACCAAGTAGAAAAATTAAAAAACCTAAACAAAATTATTAAATTCATATGGACACCAGGTCACAGTAAAATAAACGGGAACGAACTAGCAGACGAACAAGCAAAAAATGCAACATTATCTGAAGCCCCCAAACAAAAATTCAACACAATAAATCATATAAATATTTTAACACGGGACATATGCAGAACTACTGGGTAAACCAAAAAAACAAACTACGTGAAATAAAACAAAATATAAATCCCTGGCCACGAACAAAAACAACCAGAAAAACAGAAATAATAATAACCCGACTAAGAATCGATCACACCCTCCTCATCAGTCCCGCAACTTCATAATGAGGGGCCCGTGTGCGATATTTTTGTTAGCCCCCTCCCTGAATTAATTTTACTGTGAGTATTACGATCTATAAGTGCCAACGTTTTTAGGTTTTGTGTATACGTGCATATATATATATTATATATATATATGTATTTTTTTTTTGTTCATACGTTTTATTCAATCTGTTCCAAAGGGAACAATAAGAATAAGTAATGTCATAGAATAAGCTAATATTAATAAAAATAAAAAGGCAGACTAAACAAATTTCAGAGACCTCCCAGTACTATATACCTATAAATGGTTTGTACGTCGACGCTCGTCAACCGTCGTCGTTTTCTGCTATCAGCCTGTTGTTCTTCCGACAATTCGACAAACAACGACCCATAGATGCGATGAAAATAGATCTCGTGAAAAAATTGATAGTACTTAAAATGTTAGAAACGTTGACACTTGAATACTCGATAGGTACCAACCTTTTTCTAAACCTACCAATTACCATCCTATTTTAACATACTTATTACTTAATCTGATATTAGCATACCTACAACTATAATAATGTTTCAACTTAAAAAAAAAGTATTGTGAATAATTAAGTTTTGAGTTTTAAGACAATTTCAGTGTTAGCTCCAGATTGGCCCCCCAAATGTATGTAAGCCTTGAGGCCCGTCTGCGGAACGACCCTCACTATTAAACACTTGCTGACCGAGTGCAGATCCAACGAGGAAGAACGAAAAAAGTACAACATACCATTGAACCTGTACGAAATTATCGGTCCCGACTCCCGACTGCCTACCAGAAGACATTATATCGTTCCTCAATGCATTAAAATTAGACAAAAACATATAATAATCAAATAGAATAAGTCACTAATTTTGTATAAACTGTTCTTTTTTTATCTCTCCTATTCTAAGCATATATTTATAAGTATATAATTGTATAAAACTCACAAGCTAATGGTCTATGCTGCCGAAGCTGTAATGATCAATAAAAAAAAATTCCGTTTCCCTCGTAAATTAGAATTTGACAGCGGACAATAGGATACGCAGATCATACAAAAGAAATGTCATTTTTGAAACTCAAAAATCTTAATCTTATTATGATACTTCCAAGTTCCCATCTCTTTTACTTAACGTTGATAAGTAAGATATAATTGCTTAATATTAATCTATACTTAATGTCTTAACATACCTTTTCTTTTTTCTTTTTTTTTTCTCTCTTTTTATCATAAATGTAATTTAGTTTAATTTTTCTGTCAAATATATCATTGTAACTATTGAAATTATGCAATTTGAAAAATATTTTCCAAATGGTTTCTAACCCGTTCACTATTAATACCCGTATCATAGGCCTGCGCACGGGAGGTGCTGAGTGTGCTGGGGCACCAACAGCAAAAGCATAGGGTACGTGTATTTTAACTAATGTTATTAAAATAAACGGTATGTTTCGTGAAAAAAAAAATAGTAAAACATAAAATATTTTCAATTTGCATGCAATTATAACTTATTATGATTATATTATTTAACAGCTTTAGATGTTATTGACTATACAACAGTACAAATAATAAACAAACATTGAAATTGTCTTAAAAATTTATATTAGATCCATGGGAATATAATATAACTTCAAACTTGGTACTAGTAATATTATGTACCAATGATTAATATGTAGGTACCTACTTGTCCTGTTAAGAAAGGGCCTAAAAATATTATTGGAACCTCCCGAAATTCAGGTCTGCGCACGCCTATGGCTACATAGTCCCCAATATTATAACTTTTTCATACTATTTTATTGTTAAATACTTAAATGTAAATATAAAATGAGTAATCAATTATTATTTATTATTATTTATTATTATATAGCTACGTAGTGAATTGTTATTTATCTTCTCGAGTTTAAAGTAACTATACTATAATATTACGTTGTTTATTTGTATTCACTTTAATTGTAAACAAATTTATACACCTACTCATATAGTTTTATTATAATTATAATTTCCAAGGTCTTACAAGGTAAAAATTCCGGAAAATGTATCTTCAATACCGTGATTCTATTGTATTAATTTAAATACAGGATGAGTCCTATGACCTTCAACTTCCATCATACCTAAATAATAGTTTTTTAGAATAATTTGAATCAAGTTTATTTTATTCTCTTTGTATATTTATACAGTATATACAGTTTAAAATTATTTAAAATGGATATTAATAATAAAAAGCGGCGAACTCGCCCTACATGTATATAGTAGACTTGAGTGTACCGCGATAATCGTCACTGAGTAGGACTTTATAATGGATCTATTAAATTTGAATTGAATGATATTGGTTTTCAAGATTCTGGTATCAAAATTGAACATTTCATAAATATTTCCTATGTTTCGTCAACGTTTATAATATATAAAAATAAGAATCCAAATATTAAAACCGTTTTTTAATCCAGTCACTACATTTATTATATTGCAGCGTTATTGTTAGAATTATTATTAGTTTATATAAAAATATATTTATTTGAATTAAAATAATAATATAATAATATATGCTCTGATTTAATAAACTCGAAAAACCAATAACTACTGTACCTGTGGTAAAGCATTTTTGAATGTTTTCCTCGATTTAGTTTTGAATACATTATTATCATTATTATTATTGTTATTCTGACTTGTAGGTTCTTTAATTGGAGCAACGTGGCCGTTAGTGGATATAGAAGAATGATTGTTTGGCAAATCACTTATTAATACTGGTTCGGTTCTCTCTCTGAAATAAAAAAATTAATAACGAAACCCATTATTATACATACGTCAACGACTTATAAGTTATATTTATCATTTAATATTTTAGCAGTATAAATAGCTTACCTATAGGTACCTATTTAAATAATAATAATAACAAAATAAATATTTGTTTTATGAGAGGGAAGCCTAGGAAACATAGGTCATTGGATGTGGGGTGTTAAGGTAGGGAATTTTTTTTAGAAGGTATTTTTTGAGTTGGTATAGGATTGTAAGTTGTAATACATGGTATTGTGTGTGTATGTGTGACATATTTCACCCCCTAAAAACCCCTGTTGTCACGCGTCCGGGAGCTAGGAACGCAGGACGCAGCGTAGTTTCAGCAATCTCATGTGATTACGGTCAGCCACTGCACCACACCATGGCACATAAACTATTTTATTAAATCGTGTTATAACTTTATCTTTATGTGTATGAATATATATATATATATTATAGTATAATATATAGCCGCTTATAGGTGCCACTTTCATAAAGGTAGCTTACCTATAATTTTTGTGGACTTAGGAATAGAAGTTATAAGCTCTACTTTCTCTTGAATGTACTATGTACTTATACACATTATTTTCATTCATAAGGAGAAATGCAAATGATAAGGTATTTAATTTGATTAATTTTTACTCAATAATTAATAATTTTCCCTTTCATCGTTAAGAAGTTGAACTGTAAGACTTCGAAACTTCATTTTACCTTAAAAACCATACATAGGATAGGAACCTAGGAAATGGGAGTGGAATTGACTGATACATTCCAATCCTGTATTACAATAGTAATGGTATTTGCACAGCTTTTAAAGTGTACACTCAATAGTTTTAAAAACTATAAAACAGTAAATAATAACTAGGTACCTAATTATTTATATTCTTATTATATTCAATTTTATAAATGTTATATATATATTATACATTTAAACTCAACATATAGGTAATATATGCCATCATAGGCTGTGTCATCAATCATCCTTCTATTTAACTCACAAAGTCACAAACCTATTGGTCGTACGCAGTAGCCGAAAGTCCTCAAAGATTTGTGATAAATTACTAATTGAATAACTGATAAGAAAAACGTTATTAATTTGGTATATTAGGTATAAGCCCAAGAGTTAACTAAAAACTTTAATTGCGATTAGTGATCACTATTTTTAAAAGTGCTTATGCCCATATTCCATAGGTACTTTCTACTTTTCAAAGGTTAATCCTAAAATATTTAGCTGTTTCGCCATAGTTCATATTATTATGATAATTTTTAATTTTTAATTCACTAACAATAAGATGCAAAGATTGAAATGGTACTTATATTATTTTAGAAATTTAATTTTGTTCGTGGAAAAATGATTATCATGCAGATTATGTTATTGTATGAGAGATGTTAAGGTCAATGTGGGGCGAGTCTTAAATTTAGCACGTCATTGGCAATACGTGAACAACGCCTGTCGTTTGTTGTACCTATACTTCGATGGGCTCAAATTAAAAATTATTCTATTAGAAAGCTTATAGACAAACCGGTTTTGTTAGAAATGTACCTTTAACAACACGTAATCTTAAGTATTAAATAGTGATGTATAATTACAATATGCCGTTACAAACTCGTTAGGTTGATCATATAAGTTGAAGCCATTGGGTGTGAATTTGTTATCAATAAGAACTTTAAAAATGTAGAAACACAGATATTTTTACAACTATAATAATATTATCATTCTACTGAATACTGAATAGTATATTAATATAGAAGACTATACTCTTCAAAGCCTTGATTCATAATTTCATGCTTAGAATGTAAACTTGGAACGAATCTCAAACAATCGAAATGTATCTATATAATAGGTACCTACCTATACCTACTTATATTATTATTTATTATATTACGACTGCCAGAGAAACTGTTTAGTCAACACAGTTAAAGACTTAAAGTTGACATGCAAACAACTATTTTCTATTTAATTATGTAGAATATAATAGGCATTATATTATAGTCATATAGACTTCATAGAAATAAAGAAAATGAAAGTCACAACCACGAATAGTAAGGTTATGTATAAATTATTATGTTAATGATTTAGTGTCGGCATTTAACTATATTATTGTAAATATTTAAGTTTACAATGGTAAAATTATACAAAATATTTTTTAAAAAAATATCATCGAATCGCCATAATCGATGAATACTTGTAAAAGATTTTTACCAAAAGCTAACATTAGACAATAGAAATTATTTATGAATTTACATTTTAATTTTAATTTTTTTTTAAATATTTTATTTCATGATAATTAAGTTACTCTGAAATCACATATAATATTAAAACCAAAAACAAAGTTTAAGTTAGGAGTCATTAGTCAGTTTTGCCAGGAAATGGACGGTGGTGCTATATTAATAGGGTTCTGGTTGATGATGATGAAAACGTTTTTTTTAGATTTATTTTAAGGGACACTAAAATTTTCCTGGGTACACAATTTTTGTTGTTTTGTTGATATAGGAAATCATTATTCAAATAGCAATAGTATTAGTGAGAATTATATGATTGTCATTGACCCAATAATTAATCACAGGTAACAGCAAACAGCAGTGGCGCCAATGCGGAAAAATATTACTGGGGGAACTCTTCAATCCCTGATATTTTTAAAGACTTAGCATAGTGTACTCAAAGCTGTGTTCTAACTAATTAGAAAATTAAAATTAAGCAACTTTGTAACATAACTAGTTAAATTGAATGTGTAAAATAATCTAATTTAACTAGTGAAAAATAATAAGTAACTGTTTTTTTTTAAAAAATTTTTTTCGTTCCGAAAATCCAAATATTCCATAAAACTGCTTAGGGCCAGATATTGTCTAGTAAATATAGCCATGTTCATAATTTATTAAGAGCCAATACTAAATATTTTCAATTTTATGACAAAAACATTTTTCTTGTTATATTGTTTCTTATTAATAATACGATGGGTACATCTATTTCTAGTAATACATGATAACCATGACGCCTTTGATTATAACTGCCAATAGATATTAGATATGCAATATATTAATATATTATACGAATATAGTATCATACTGTTTGTAAATGTCTTATTCTGTTATACATTCTGTGTTCTGATGAATGAAATTCCAATTCGTTTCCAAAAAAATAGGGGTTATTAGTTATTACCCACATACTTAAAAGTTGAAACATTTGATAAAATTTCCAGTTATGAATAATTTAAGTTAGATACCGCGACACCGAGTAATTAATTTATGTAATACTTAACATATTTTGAACAAACCGATTTTAAATTATATTTTAAACTATAAAAAAACTAACTTCTTACTTCTACTCTAATTTCAGTTGCTATTTTCACCAAACTAACTTCTACTAAGTAAGCCAGAAATTTGGAAATTTTTAGAAACTAACCTCTATTCTAACTTAGTTGTTGAATTACAGTAACTTAACTTGAACGAGTTAAAAAAATTGCTTACTTGACCAGCTTTGGCCAGCATAGAACTATAGGAGAGAGTCAGTATTGACTATTGATTATTAATTATGTATACATTTAATATATTATATTATTTAAAATAGTATCTTGTTGAGATTTTGGAGACCTTAGCCCCCAAACCCCCACTCCCTATTTTAGTTGTTGGATAACAGATCCACGAAGTATTAAATATTACATATTATACTAACAATATTTCTTTAAGCATCGTCATTTATTTTAATACTCAGAATTTTATGAATTACTATAGTAGATAATTTTACATTTGATGAAAAGTTTAATAGTGCCGTAGTCCATGTTTATATAATATATGGTAGTTAAAACATCTATTTCATTCGAAGAATCGTGGTCCTCAAACAGTAAACACTAAAAATTAGATAGTGATTAATGACTAATTAGGAAAATTAGGTGGTAATAATCAATTAAAGTAAATATCTTTACGTATTTATACTACTAGTAAACTTTAACTTTAACTAATAACAATGTAGGTAATACATATTTTACAGTCGCTAAGTGTCTAAATCTGCTGTCACAGGATAAGTCTAAGTATGTCGAGAGGTATTCCAAATGACAATAACATATTTACAAAAAAAAAAAAAATAGTATTAATAGAATAATGAACATCTGATATATCAGATGTTCATTATTATATAACTGTGGTGATTACTGAATATAAGTTATCTGTTGTATTTCAATTTAAAGATATTTGAATAACTGACAACGGAAGTGGAGCCGTCACTTATCGGAATTAAAACGTCCAAGCTCTTCAAATTAAATTTAACGAGCTCGTGCAAATGGAATTTTGGGTATAATAAAAAAGAAAATTTAAGTTGGATTTCATTGATTTGCATGGATATTTATTCAAAAAGTTCACGTAAGAATTTAAAATGAAAAAAAAAATGAAAAAATGAGTTAAATTAGCTTTAAGCCGGGCATACTGTGTTCAGTTCGAACTGTATAATATCCAGCCTATTATTAACTATCATGCCATCAATATTCAATGTTGATTTAAATTTTTAAGAATCCGTGATATTTTTTATCTTTTTCTTACTTTTTAAAGTTTATTTAAAGTTAAATACATGAATCATTCTGTATAATATATTGTCTCGAGAATTGTATCGTGTATAGTACTATAGTGTATACTAATCAAATGTACTAAAATCACTATTATAATACTACCAAATCCAATCTAATCTTCTATGGGTAATGCCGAAACGTATTCATAAAATAATTAAATTATCATTATACCTATTATATTTTTAGACTTATTTTTTTATAAAGGTTTGTGTTACATATTTTAGTCTCCACTGTTAAAATATTAAATTTGATAACATAATATTGGTATAATAGGTCACAATAATTAGTCTTCATACCTGCCTATACATATTATGCATGGCTGGCCAGGCACCTACCGGGTATATAAAATTACTGTTTACATTTGTATGTTACATATTTATTATAATTTATGACATAAATTACTTAATGTCACTTAATATTAATTCTATAAAACTCAGACATATTTTATTTGTTTTTTTCTTTTTACATTACTTCATTAAAAAAATAAAAGCATCAAGATATTTATAGTTTAGATCCGTCGATCCGCGAAGTAATAGACCACATTTTCTGGGTTAGGTCACTCCGTCCATCAAAACTTTAAGTAATTATTTGGTACCTATAACCTATTATACCTTATAACAATTAATTAGAAACACTTCTTCGAAATTCAATGTTCATACATAAAAACTCTCAGAAAAACATTCGATAACATTCGGTATATGAAGTTAAAATGGTATTTGACTATTCAAAGAAGTAAAAAACTTAAAAAATGGTGTTGTTAAATATATTATTTTCAAAATGTTTGTTTCGTAAAGACTTTAAATTAAGTAAAAAAAATATTTTTAAAAACGTTAATCGTTTTCAAGATAACGAGTGTTCACTTTTAACATAATTATCCCATATACATAGGTACCATTATATGATTTGATAAATATAGTATCTTGGTAAAAATACGTTTGAGTGTAATATTGTTGGTAGGATAGAACATAGAATTCATGTTAAATTACATGTTAATTTGACATATACCTACTAATTATTTTTGTTAATCGCATGGAGATATGTCTTGACAGTTGACACTATAAAGAAATACGTATTTTTCATAATATAGGAATCAGCAAAGTATAACACCGTATTCTTAATTAATGACAATACTTATTTTATGCATACATTACATATATGTACTAGAATTATTTAGTAATTTGAACGATAATATGTATAATATATATACTATAATATATATTATCTAACATTTAATCATATATATATACATTATACAAAAAAAAACAATTGTACTATTGTACCTATTGTACTTAAAATGTGTAATTATATATTGTAGTGTACTATATTATACTATATTATAGTATATATATTATAAATCTACTATTAATTTGTAAATATAATATTATATAATATGTATACCTAGTATCCTGGTTCATGTTTTTCAAGATGTTCACATTAATATTATAAATATTTATTTTCAATTATAAAAAATAATACTAAAAAAATATTAGAAACATTTACACAACCGCACTGAAAATGTTAACGGCGTATACTGACCATATGCAATACCAACCTGCATGGTACCTACCTACCTCTTGATAATTTAGTAGGTACCTATATTACACTATAACCTACCTACTACACCTACCAACTACAGCTTTCTATCATCAGTGATCGGTCTCTGTTTAGTTTAAGAAAAATCTCGAATAACTGTAAAACAATATTGGCAAGACTCTTAGACAACACAACATTATAACACATACAGAGTGTGTGCCTATAACTAATGTTAATGATACTATAATAGTTGTACAATTGTGCATAGAATATGTTGTACAATGTAGGATGTACCTACACATTTTTAACTTTTTAAGTGAAAAACATTAGCATGATATTATCATGATGTAGTCGTGTAGGTATTACAATTAAGTAATAAATGTACTATTATTTACAATAACTGTTAATGAAAATAAATGAATTTAGATTATATAAAATTATAATCAATTTGAAGCATAATAAAGTAATATAATATGAAATAATAGCAAAATATTTGAATGAAAAATTATGTAAAATAGCTACAATAGTCGCTAATTTTGATAAGTATTAATATTCAGCGACGTATAAGGATAATATAGTTTATGGTCAAGTGAACTGAATTCAAGAGCCTTACAAAAGGGACCCCAACAATTATTGACTGATCGCATCGCTTTCCATTTATAAAATCATTGTATACCTACTTGAATATTCTGACTATCATATTAAAAAAAAAATTATTATGTAACAGTATGGACATTTAATCACAATACAATAATGCAATGGACCTTTGACTAGGTCGTCAGTACAATGTACATTTCTTAAACTTCTTTCTTGGCAAACAAAAAGTGTATGATATACTGTTATTAAATTCGATTGTTGATTGTTTTTTCTTTAATATATATGGAAACGAATAGGAGTTTAGGTTGTACTTAATGCAAAAATATTGTTTATATTTTAGATTCTGAGTGGAGAGATGAATGTATTGATTTTACAATGATGTGTGATTTTTTTTTTCGTGTCTATCATCACGGTTTGGGGCAGTAAAAGTGCATCAATTTTCTTCAATAGCAACTTTTCTGGTAGAAAAGTGAACCTAGTTGGTGCAATGGGAGCCGGGAGGTCAACATTTAAAATTCACAATAGTTTTCAAAAGCGACAGGAAATACTTGAATTTTTACACAAAAACAGTTTTCGAAAAAATAAATTTTGGTTTTTAGTGTAGGTAACTCCAAAAAAATGACCATAGATACATGAACATTTCACTGAATATTTGTGTTAACATTTTTCGAAATATTTTGACTTATGTTGTACTATTTATAGGCCACAATTTTCGATTTTTTTTTGCTGACTATATTAATGTCGATAAAAAATTTTCGCTGTCAAAAAAATTTAAAATGTAATGCAAGGTTCCTCCTCAGTTGTTGTTAGAGGAAATTAAAAAAAAGTTAGAGCGTAAATCTACGATGATTTCTTATGAGCGTTTGATATTAGAATTTTGTCAGAATTCGTAAAAATCATGAAAATTTGCAAATTATTTTGAGTTAGACTGTCATAAAAATTGTTCTATTTATATCTATCATTTTAAAATTCAATACTACATTCCTTAGAAACTTTTCCACCTTTATAAAAATAAAAAATTCTACCGGAAAGTCAACTTAAATTTGTATGAGCATTTGAAGTTTAAATTTGTACAACATTGGATACCTATTCATTCATTTTCTTATTTCGTTGTATAATTCGAAAACAAATGACTGCAGGTTAGGTACTTGAAATTTACAATGTTTGTTTATTTTATTAATTCATATACTCGACGAAATTTTCAAAATATTCTGACTAGTTTTGAGCTACCTACAATTTCCAATTTTCAATTGTTTTATAAATATCAATAAAATTGTACTTGTCGGATCAAAAAGCGTGAACATTTTATACAAGGCTACTAATATGTTGTCGCAATATAAGTTGAAAAATATTAAAAACTCATCATGGCATGATTTTTTTTTAGAAGGAAGTTTAAATTTTGACAAGATTTATATCATTTCACAGTTTTTTATAGTTGTTTCATGTTCAAATGTAGACAAAATTACATATTAAATAGTGAAGATTTATAAATGGATTAATCCATGATTAATCCTTTTTAATCCCGTATAAAACCGGGACAACGCTCTCTAATTATTAAATTTGATTATTTTTACAAGTATGCAAGGTTATACTATATAGGCTTACATACTGTCTCCGCTCAGAACCATTTTTTGTTATGAACAATGATTTATCATTGAATTCAAATTTAACACATCTAATACAATGACGTAGGTACTCAACAATAACTGTATAGAAGTGTACCCAATTAGCCACTTTTTCTTTATTTAATCATTCAAATTTTTACAACTTGCAAAAACACAGTAATCAAATACTGAGTTATATAATAATATTTGATTATGGAATTTAAATACACATATATTGAATCATGTGATGATATATAGGTATTAGTTATAAACTGTAAAAGATCACTTGAAAATTCTAAAGAAATATGAAGGATGGTATTTCACTATATATATATTGCTTTACTCCATCTCTCTTTATTTAAAGGACAAAGCTATCAATAATAATGAACATTTATGTATTCAAGTAAACAGACAAATTTGGATTACTTTATTAACTTAGTTAACATATTAAAATTTACAATACATTATTTGTTATACATTTTAAGGTACATAATGTCCTCGCACTTTATGATAACTTTTTATTTTTTCAATGTCCACTGTAGGATATTGTTGTTTGACAGCATCCATGTCCATATTTGGATAACGCTTCATCAGATGCATCACATGGTTACGATCCCGACTTAAAAAAAAAATATATACATTTATATTAATACATATAATCAACATACAATTATTTGTTTAATTCTTTTTAATAAATTACAGACAATTTTTCTAATAATTGAGGATTATAACTAAATCATAATATATAAAGTATATAATTTATTTAGAATTTTAAAATCAATACAATTATAGAAAGGTGTTGATTATCCACACTAATTGCGACTGAGAGACGAGCAAATCATTAATTTGTGCAGAGAATCAAACAATGATTAAAAATTAATAGGAAAAAAAATTTTTTTTGAATGATTTGAATGTTTTTCAACATTTAAGTAACTAGAAGTAAAAATAGTACCCTGTAGCCATATATAATATTGTTAATAATATTAATGATAAACTGGAATTGATGTCAGTATTACAAATAACACAATGATTCAGTAGTGTGAATGGTTGAGACCAACTACATAAATAGAACTTCTTTTAGAATATTAAGAATATAAATTTTAGTACTTCAGTACTATACTTCTATTTCACGTTAATATTTTAATATCCATAGAAAAATTGATGTTATTCTACACCTTACTCAGAATAATCAAATTTTTTCAGTATTCCGATTAATGACTCCAAAAATAAAGTGAGATTAATATAAACAGGTATATTATTAGTTCTAGTTGATAATTTCTAAAAATAATGTGTTCGGTAAATATTATCACAAATTTTTTTTAATCAAATACAAAATAGAAAATACTAGGAATAAAATTTATCCAAGAATCTGAAGTGCCTATATGATTTAAGTAAATAACTTTTGAATATTCTGTATTTATTTTAATCATTTAATCACCATATTAAATACTTACTTTCTACTTTTTCTATTAGCATTATGTAATTTTTCTCTATATAACCTTTGGAATTTCTCAATGTTTCCATTAACAATATTAAACGTATGTTTGTCTTTCCATTGTTTATTCAAAAATTTTGGTATTAAATGTTCAAATTTACGATAAAAAAAGTTCAACCCTGAAAATATAATAAAATACATGATCAATATTACAAACATGATATGTCTACTCGAATTGCATAACTTGTATTATACAAAATGATCATTGATAAATATGGACTAAATTATAGTTAAACTTAATTAAACTATGAGACTAATATTATTAAAAATTAATAACTAGGTATATAAAAAAACATATATTAACTTAGAAATATTTTTATCTAATTTATTACTTCTTTAAAATTATTTGAAGTCATTTTCTAAAAAAAACAATTTACCCAATAAATTAGTAACTAATTGTCCAGGTCTTTCAGCAGATTCTCCAACTTCTAATTTGTAATAAGCATCATTACGTTCACGCACGACAGTTTCTAAATTATTCATGCTTTCTTCAACCTTTTAATAATAAAAATAAATGTTAATTTTACTATGGATAACAAATAAATAACTTTATTAATATAATAATATAATTAAAAGAAAACCTTATCAATACGTTCTGGATTTGGGAATAATTCAAATTGAGCTTTGCATTCATGTTCCATAGTTAATAACATATTGCGTTCTTTAAGTAATACATACCTGCACAATATATAAAGAAAACAATAAGTCTAGATAATGGTAGAGCAGTAATACATAAGTATAAAAATTACAAACATTTTGATAAAAAAGATAAATCATTTTATTTAAAAAACAATGATAAAAAGACCTTAAAGAAACTAAGTTCACTGAAAGGTTTTCAATATTTTTAATAGTTTACAATAGTTTTTTATGCTTAGTTTACATCTAAAATTATCATTATAAAGAACTAAATTCAAGTTCTAGTCTTATTGATTACAAAGTTACTTGAAAGTTTAAGCTATTAAAAGCGTTTTCATTACCACAAGAAAAAAGAAAAATTAATCATAAATTAAAATTAGTACATTCATCAATATATTCCTCAGAATTTAAAATCTAAAATTGAAATTAAATGTTTATAACTTTTGAGTACATAAGTACCTAGTTATTACATGAAAATAAACGTTATCTGAAATAATTAAAAATCTAGGGTTTAGTATAAAGTTAATCAATCGAATTATATTATTTTACTTCATAGTTGTACATATCAATAATAATCAACTTCCTTGCAATTAGTGAGCTAATGGTCCCTTAAACATGATTTAGTAGCCTGAGAGGTGAATACAATTTTATTGAACCATTAAATAACTTTTGTATGCAACCCACAGTATTTAGTATACCAAAATAAAAATCATATATATTTATATTCAAAAAATTTGTTTCATTACCAAAGTTTATGTAAATCTTGATTGCTTTTAATGCGCAACTCATCTTTAGACCACGATCTCCCAACTTTTACTTGTTCAACAGCCCAATTTTTTTTATCATCAAAAAATTCCATTAAATCACGATGAACAGTTGAAATATGAATACCATTTGATCTAAAATGTCAATCACAAGTTTAAAATAAAAGCTAATGCATTTATAATTTAAATCGTAATTCATAAGTAAGTATTAATTGCACATGTTCATAACATTTAGTGTAACGAATTACAAGTTAATAGAATAATTTAATATATGTTTCATAAAAATTAATATACCTTAAATTAGTGTGAAATGTTGTGTTTGTAATATATTGGAAAATACGACACTTCGATAGAATTCGAAAAGCCATAGTAGTATAAATATACAACTATGTTAATAAATACAGAAAATTCTATAATAAATTTTGATCGTATTCTTGACTATTGTATTTAAATAATTAAAATATTAAATCACGAATTCTTCATCCTCGATATGTAACAGAAATATCTAAAATAATGAAATCTAAAACTAAATCCTAAAGTAGTAAATTTTCAATAATTTGATCATTTTGATACCATAGTTCGTGATAGTAGAAGTATATGTAATTATCACGATTAAAGATATATCTTTAATCGTGGTAATTATATTAAAGTAAATGGACACACTGTAATCTGTAATCTAAAAGGCTTATCATAATATTATTATACCACAGTTATACCATTACCTAACCATTATTTTTCTATGGTTATACCACAGAATAGATTTAATAAAACCGAGCGGTTCTGCTCCCCAAGATAACAGAGCCTGTTCTGGTTATTCCGTGATAATTTCAAATTTGACCGATTGGCGATTAGTATCAACTGTTAACTTTTCTGTAAGACACACTAAAATGCTTATTCACTTTAAAATTTTAAGTATTTGTTCCTTGTAGTGAGTCGCGACTCTTAAACCATAAAACCATTGAATAATATGATTGTGAATACGGAATACCTATAAAACAATATTACACAATACAATCTACTGGTATTGTAAAGTAAAAATTAAAAAAATCAAAACCAATGGCTGATGTTAACGAAGGGGTAAAAAATCATATATTATTATTATTGTTATATCTATTAGTAAAATGTCAACATTTAATTTATGACAAATAAAATAAATATGACATTTGTTGCACATTATTGATAAACATAATATAATGAAATATTTTTTAATTAAATTGAACTATCTTGAATGGTTTAATGTGTTTAGATAATCATATTTATTGTGGAGATGTAGTCACAAAAAAATGATTAGTTGATCTAGTTCCTTAATTCAATTTCAGTATTCCACCCTCAATTACAACAAAATGTTATAGTACCTATATTGATAAATATAATTTGTCTTAGACACTTTTTGTGGTGGACGAAGTAAACGACATTATTAAGGACTCAATTGAACATTCAATTGGTAGTCAATTATACCAACAAAATATGGTTAATAAATGGACAGATTCTGTTATTGAAAACAGTCTAACAAAACTTTCTAAATTGGGAAAACCTTTTAAATATATAGGTAAAGTAGAAATATAATCATTATTATTTATTTATGTTCTATGTTTTATTTTTGACTGCTGTAATATATTTGACAACTATTTAATATAAATAAACATTTTTTTTTCTTATTGACAGTGACGTGTGCCATTATGCAAAAAGTTGGTGCTGGTCTTCATTCAGCAAGTTCATGTTTTTGGGATAACATGACGGATGGTAGTTGTACTGTCAAATGGGAAAACAAAACTATATATGTTATTGTAACTGTTTTTGGCCTAGCTATTTAAATAGTCAAACTAAATTAGTACATGTTTACACCATTAAATAAAACATTATATGTTTTATACAATATGGTCAATATGTATGAAAAAAGAAAATATTTTTCTTATTTTTAGTTTTGTGATATCACAATCAGTACAATTTTTATTGATATTTAGATGTATAGATATAATATAAATTTAATTCATGTGATATAAATTAATTAATTGGTTGATAAAATATTAATAACTAATAACTAGAGAAATAACAAAGTAACAATCAAAATGATCACTATTGAATAATTTGTATTTTAATTTTAATTATGATATTTATTTTATTATCAGCTGTATTTTAATATAAAGCATGAATGTAAAATGTAATGTAATATTGTACTGATCAACTGATTGTGATTTATTTTAATAAAATTGTGTCTAATGCCTAACAATAAATATTTTTATTTAATTTACTTATACACAAAGTTTTATCAACGTATTTATAATTTCAAACCCAAAAATAATATAGATTTAACTGTACATTTTTTTGTTTACAATTAGTTTTACTTGTAGCTACTATAAATTTGTAACACATATTATTTGTGGGTTTACTTTCAAAAGCATCTCATCGGATTTTAAAAATTTGACAAATTTGTATTAAAATAATATTTAAATATGTAAAATATATCTGATGCTATACTTTTATGCTGTTTATTTAATTTTTTTTTTTACATTTTTACTGTTCCTAATTATTTAATTTGTCTCTTTTAATTACAATTAAATTAATTAGACTTTTAAAACAAGTAGGTAACCCATATGGAACTGCAATGTATTCCCACAAAATTGAAGAAACAATATTGTTATACCTTTATACAAACATGAGAATTCCTGGTTTTTCCCAATCATTGAAAAAAGTACTGAGAATTTTATAATCTGTGCTTGAGTTCTCAATAAACTAATTAGATTCACTTTCCCACCAGAAAAAATTGAAAATCCAAGTATTTTTAGTTTTTACTGTTTCAAAAGGTGACACTAAAATAGCCACATTGATGCAAAATCATCATCAAATATCAATCATCATTCATCACTCATCTCAGTTCAGAATCAAAAATCCACTAGTCTTGATTAAAGATTTGTTATTTAAAAACAACAATTCATGAAATTATTACGATTTGTAATTTCTTCCCATGCCTTACTGTGAAAATCCTGATCCGATATAGAGATAGACCTAAATAGTTGGCAATGTTTTGGTATGGAAAAAACAGTAGCTACCTATATAGTTCAACCGCAGATTTTATTAAATTTTAATTAAGTTTAATAGAATCTGTGGTTCAACTTTGAGTCACGCCTCAGAATTAATAAATGATTAAACTTACAACGTCACAAGTCACAACTGCAAATTGGCAAAATCAATAACCTTATCTTTTACACCCGAGTAATGGTCTGGAGTGTTTGTCTGGTGTGTTTGACCAAATCGATGAAATAATAATAGACCTATAAACTACCTAGGTACCTAGTCTATATCTATATCAATGAAATCCCGAAATAACATGATAATCTCGGGTTAATCACTTTAGCTGGATCATCACTTGACCTCCAGTAAATTATAAAATACAGAAGAAATTATTTAAGTAGGTATTGAATAAATATCTTTTTAATTTATACGGTTTGGCCTTATTTTGATAGGTAATTGATGTTTATTTAATTGTAATGAATCAATTGTATAATCAAAAATAATAAAATACCTAATTCAAGTACATTTTTTTTTATTTATTAAGGTCATAGGTCAAATGGTCAATAACAGCATAATAAAAAATGAACGATCAAAAGAATCCATTTTACTCTGTTATTTTTAATATTAGGGTGAATTGAGTGATTGATTAAATGTATAGGTGGGTAATATAATATATTTACGTTTTACTATTGGATTCATTCTAAGTTCTAACGTTAAAAATGATGGAGTAAAATACATTATTCTGAACGTAAAAAATAGGACGCTACACTTGCCGCTATATAATTGTCTGTTTTACACCCGCATTACATTGCAAATCAAATAGGTATCAATAATACAGTAGGATAACTAGGATTCTTACTATATATAGCCATACAGGTAGGTACCTACTGTCAAATTACAGTTAATATTAGATCAAAGTTAGTTATTATTGAATTTATAGAGAATATAAATTGAGCTCAAACGACAAGCGTATATTACGTATAAACTATAATAAAACGTCAATCGCATCATTCACGATGCGCAAAAAACGATTGTTCTCTTTCAAGAAGAGTGTAGGTGTTTTTATTTTAAAATGAGTTAAAATAAAATTACTTAAACAACTCATTTTAATGGTTTTAAAATAAAAATAAGAATACAAAAACTCTACGCTCTGGTTCAATATTCTCCTTTACAAATTCATTAACATCTAAATTTGTTCTAATATTAACTAATAACTACAAATAAACTGCAGTAAGAAATAAGAATCTGGTACGCATTACGCGTGTCGCGTGTGTAAGACAGAGACAACATATGCGGATGCGAGTGTAGCATCTTCTTAAGCTCTTTGAACTCTAGTTAGTAGTTACCTAGTCATAAGATAGATATTTCACGTCACGGTGACGACATAAACATTAAACACAACAACAAACAATTATTAAGCAATAGACATTGCCCATTAACCATTAGGTGCTTCCAACAATCAAATTTCTACGAAACTAATTTAAACTTATTAATTATACATTTTTTTTTCTTTCAAATAGTAGTGGGGGCTACAGTTCATGGATATTTGGTTACTTTTAACCTAAAATTCAGTTTTTAATCAATTAAAAAGTGAAATGACCGACGTTTAATTACCAATTATACGCAACAGTTTACGCAACAACTGCCGTTGTGTCGTCTAACAAGACGTGCCTACTGTCCAGTTACAACCACAGCTAAAGATATTACATAGATACTCAGTACTCACCCAGTGCCCTCGGGCTCCGACCCCGCAAATCGCAATTTCTGTTGACTGCAACGCACTCTAACAGCGATAGTGATTATTCCTTATCTACTATCATCATTGACGTATAAAATATAAATTGTAGATATAATATTTTTTAAGGTATATTGGCTATATTATTACTTGTAATAATTATTTGTTTCCAGCAGTTGTTACAGTTACCTCGTCGAGTCGGCGGTCGCTGTTGTTCGCTAATAATTAACTCGTTAGTCGTTTAAAGTTGTAATTTTGTTCCGCACGTTTGATTCTGTTAAGTGATAACTAATAACTATGCGTTATTAAACATTTTTGTTGTAATTTCTATTTCACATACTCAGAAGTGTCAAACAACTACAACAACAATTATGACGACTAAAAGTTTTTTCTGGACATTATCTTATGTTTTTCTTACAATCTCCACAGTGTCTCCTCACGAAGGTAATTTACATTTATCTAAATACATATTATCAATGACGTACTTGACTCAGGTTTGTTTAATGATCTATTCAGTATGCACTCATACATTTACAACTTTAGTGTTTCGGTGTTGTGCATTTTGAATTCTATATTTCATTGGTACTTTATATTAAAAAAATATTTCTATGTATAACTACTTACATGCCACTATTTTATTTAGAGGTCATGGTAATTATTAGGTACCTACTTTCATATTATACATTAATATGATAATCTTAAACATCTTGCTTCTTGATATAATTTTGTTGTAACATAGGTAAACAAGTAAATGAAAGTAGGACGTTTTCCTTGTGTTAAAATCATAGACATTTTAGATGTAATGTATTTTGCTTGGTACTTTTATATATAATGTATCTATGTATGTATATATATACCTAAATCCAAGTTATGGATGTATTAAATGAAAATTAATTTTTAATAACAAAAAAAGTATTGTTTACATTTTAATATGAGATTACCTATTAAAAAAATTATAGGATGGATCATAATATAATCTGATATTTATGATAATGCATATTTATTAGATGTCGAAAGTTGCAATTGCATATGGTTATAAACTATTTAGGTTATTATTCTAATTTATATAAAGTATTAGATATCATAATTATGTTTTACTTATTATAAATGTAATTATTTTTATAGAAATAAGTATAATATGGGTGTATCATTTATATACTATGCTTGATAAATGAACATGTTGTAATTCAAATAGAAAACATATAGGCAGCGCCTAGGGATCGGCCCGTGAGTTTTACGATTTTAACCGGCCCTAAAAAAGTTAACGGCCCATTTTTCAATAAGATTAAGTCATTAATAGGTATCCATATTTTAACAATAACACCATATATCATACAATATAAATTATACATATTATATTAAGCAGTAATGTTGACATAGATTAATAATAAATATAACAACTAAGCCGCCCCACCGAGTTCAACTCGGTAACTCGCCGACTCTATCCGGGCCTGCATATAGGTACTGGATTAATGATGTAAAAATATACAGTTTTCTCCAGGGTTGGGACGTATTATAATCATATATATAATTTATGTATTATACCTGTGTATATTGTATATAGTAATATTTTAAGATAAAACTCTAGCACTTATTTTATATACTCGAATATACTGCATTATCTCAATATTCATTGACATCAAACTTTTTGCATCCTACTTATCAAAGGTTGAGACTTACTAATGACAACAATGGCAAAGCACATATTGATATTGTAGAAGAATTTCCATTGTCTTCATTAAGTTTTCATGAGTTTTAAGAAAAGGATTTTTGGAATTTTATTAAAGAAACAACAGTTAACTCTTAGATTATGAAAAAAATGTCAACTCAACAGATGAATACTAATTACTAAATATTAATCATAATTAATAATTATTAATTATTCTTAACATTATAAACTATGCACGTAAACTATTCTTACTTCACTAACATCATTTTATTTTGTACAACAAACATTTCAATTTGCTAATAATTCATGAACGGTTATTAAATTCACACAAGTTAAAAAAATAATTCAAAAGTCATTTAAGATAATTCACTCGTGTAATTGATTGTAAAAAATCTTAAAAATTGTTCAACTAGTACCAAACGCATACTAACTCGGCTACATGTTGATAGTATAGCCGGTGATTTAGGAATACAATGTATAATATGGGGAAAAAAAGTTTTATAGTTATCGAGTATTGATCTCATACGACATGTATGCCAACAATTTGCAAAAAATATAATATAATATTACTATGTTAATTTAGATTTTATTTTATTTTATCTTAATGTGATCACTGATTAAAAGAATTAATCTTTATTTGAATCAAATAATAGAAATCTAAACCAAATCATATTACGTTTGTAATGACAAATGACCCGAGTTTGGGATGAATGCCATTCAATTTACACGAACGTCAATCGTTTTTTTCAAATTGAACATGAACAACATTTATATTTTATTATCAATTTATTTGCCATTTAATAATTATTTCTTTAAAATATATTGATTAATAATATTTCTTATTATAATAAATTTCTATTATAAAAAATTAAAAAAATTAAATGAATGATTTAGTGAAGCGTTCATTTGGAAAAAACACAAACTTGAACGAAATAATTTTTTTAGTCAACTTTCAGAATATTACAAATTATCTTTTATTAGAATCACTGTGTATGAGATGATTTAATCACTTTATTAGGTAGCTGAAATACTAAATAGGTAGTAAAAATTAGAGCTGATTATAATCCAAGCATAATTTAATTACTATTAACTACCTACGTAATTTTAGGCTAACAGAAATTAATTTATGGCGCTTAAGTGAAATAATCTATCATAAGTTTTTTTTTTCTTCAGTAATACGTTTATAATAAGTAAAATTTATAAGTTCCTATAATAATAAAGGATAACAAAAATTATGTATATATTATTGAATTAAATCGGTAAAAGGATAATTGTTATGTGCACAAGCCACTAATTTGATAATTCATAATGTTAATCAAGACTCATTGTATTTATTTGTATATAAAAGTAATATATTTGAATAAATTAGATAGTAACATAATTTTTTGGTTCTAATATCAATAGCATTTACAGGAAAAGTCCTTTGTCAGAACTCGATATAGATTGGTTAACAATTATTGTTTGTTTTTTTTTAGTATAGCTGTATGTACAATAGATTGTGATTTTTAATTGTACCAGTTAATAGTTTAATAATAAATACATGAAATTAGTGAGAAAATATCTACTTAGTTAAACCTAACCCTGTAAATTTTGATAGGTTTAATTCACATCAAATATTATGTATATTAAATTGTATCAATTTAAGAAGTGTTATTCATGTAAATATTTATATCTCTTTGATTTTTATATTTAAATGTTTTTAACATATTTTGCCATATTTTTTAATTTTACTATTTTTGTTATTTTAATCAATAAAATTTTTATTTTTTTTGCAGACCATTTTTATAAAATCTCTACACAAGATAAGACTTTTTTAGATACCAATATAATTACACTTCCAAATGTACGAATAAAAAGATTAGCTGAGTCTCTTGTTACTAACACTAGTACTACTACTCAACAAAAACATATTTCTATTCAAGCAATCATAGACAAAAAAAATGGAACAAAACAAACAAAACAAGGTAAATACCTACAAATCTATACATTAAGGATCAGGAATGTATCAAATTAAAAAAAAATTGTATTTTTCATCACATGTTGGTTATTCATTATCATCATAAAGTTAGGAGCTTACTTTAATTAAACCTTGTATAGACATTTTATTTGGTGGGTGGACAACAAAGTCTATTGCGACGAGAGGTGGAAGGGTAGGGAAACATTGTGGAAGTGGTATAGTTGGGTGCGGTAGGTATATTAACACTTGTGTGTTAGTATTTTGGCAGAATTTTGATGGGGCACGCATAGGTTTCTGCCATGCCTGGTCGGGGGATGGTGACCTTTCTCTCCAGACAGGTATCTGCCCGGAGAAAAGTGCCTCCCCTGGCCAAGGTTTGAAACCACCGACAACAGTGCTCTACACAACCGATGCCCTAGTCTGCTCAGCCACTCTGTCCCCCTTGTATAGAAATTAGGATAGTTATTAAGGGTTATGGAAGTTTTTATTGATCTAGAACAGGCATATCAAACATAAACAAGTATCCTGATCTAGGGATTGTAAATTTATATTTTGTATATTACTCGAGGCCGTGGGTTCACTCCCCTTCCCCCTTACAACAGGGATAATTGGAAAGTATATGAATGTATTTATTATTTATTTTTTTTTTATGTATGATAAACGGGTAATAACCCTTTTGTGTGAACAGTATCAGGTTATAATAAACTTCTCCCCATTTCCAATTCCTGTCTATGACAATGATATTACTCCACTATTTTAAATTGGGATAAAACAATTTTTTATAACACAAAATTTAAATTTTGCCATTCTTATTAAATGTAGCTAAAAAAACGTCATTTCATTTATGTGGCTTAGTATTGAATAACATCAATCATTATGATGATATACTATGTTTTAGCTTATTCAATCGGAACATTTTAACTTATGAATACTGTTTTAAATATCAAGGTTTTACTGTTAATATAATATAAGCTTTGTTTTTAAAAGTAATCAAATTTCAAATTTTTAATCTTTTTGTTTATTTTTAATTTGTCAACTAATTTATGCAGAAACAAATACACCAAATGCTTCACTTGTTATGAATGACACTGATAAGGTTTTTGGAAAGAATTTAACTTCAGTGACTCATGAACCTCCGGTTCAGCCGAGTTCTGGAAATATAAGTTATATAGGTAAAGTAGTGAATGGTTTAAAAAATTAATTTTACTTAATAAAAAATATATGTATTATTTTTTTAGGAACACCCACGCCTATATCTCTGCCAGTTGACTTAGAATTCCCCTCAGCAATTACCAATGAAACACTTAAAAATCATAATATAACCAAATCAAAAAATGTAAGTTGGATTTTAAGTTACTAATTTGGTATTAAATGTACATTTAGAATGGGATAAATGTCAGTAAATTAATGCAATGCTAGACTAGTATATTCCAAAAATGATTTTGAACAGAGCTCAGCTTACCAATTTAAAAGTAAAATAAAATATAATAGTATATCACCATTTTGGTGGTTGCTTTTCAATGTTTTTTGGAATTTCCTTCATAATTATAGGAATTAAATTTAAACAGGCAATTTGATTTAATCACTTGATTAAATTGTAGTATATTATGTTAAATTTTTTATGTAGATAGATGGTAAATAAATTATCTCCCTCCTCAAAAAATAAACATTCCAAAAGAAATTGATACTCCACTTTTCTAAACATAATCTTAAATATTCATTACGAGGTCACATCTAAATCTATTAATGTTATAACAGTTTTTAAGTTTAATTTATTTTTGCTTAGGTTCGCAAAATATGATAAAATGATAATGTGCTTATCTGAAGATAAATTAATAGTTGTTTTTTTAAATCGTATTTTACAATGTCAACATTTTTATCATAGGTATGATTGGTAACTGAACATTTTTTGAAGAATATGCATATTTTCAAATAAATTAATCATTTCTTTCATTTAAGAATACGTATACAGCTTCAGTTTTTATACTATTGATGCATTTTTAAAAAAAATATTTACATTTAGAATAAATATTACATACAAAGCATACTTTGTATTAAAGATTTTTTTACACAATTATTGAAAAAAGCCAAACTCCCCCCCCCCACAATTAATTACATATAAAATAAAACAAAATTTGTAAAACCAGAAAATTCAATATTTATTGAATGTTTAATTTTTAGAACTGTATGTCAATCATTATTTATGTGAAAATGAATAGCTATAGAAATATTAAACACAATTGATTGCTGATATTGGTAATGACCTCTACATTGTTTTAGAAGTAGATATTTTCTGTACATTAGATGTAAATTATCATATGATATCAAGCCATTAATTATTATTATTATTATTCCTTAAAATTATTATGTGTGTTAATTTATTTAAATAATATTTTACAAGTCATAGAATGTTAAGACAACCCATATAACTTAAATTACATTAACACAATTTTGTATTCTTTAAATTGACACAACATTTAACAATAATTACTTTCAAGGTAATATTCCGACTAAAGCAAATAATGTTTATTGTTTATTAGTTTTACAATGATCTATATATATGTATAAGAAAAATACTAATGGAAAAAAGAATAGAGAGCTCCAAAAATTCTATGAAATAAAACATTTATTTTTATTTATTTTTTGAATTTTATAAAACTTCAACTTTCTTTTTCTCAAGTTTGAATCTATAAATACAGTAAATCAAGCTCTGAAACATTTTTTATTTGTGATGATTTTTCATTGATTTAAATTTGTTAATGTTAATATTACACCACTGTTCTTAGACAAGACAAATAAAGGAACACTCTCAATACTCAGACTTGTACCAGGTTTTTACTTTAACACATGGCATTATGCATTATGACGTAATAACCAGTGTTAAATATTCAATTTCATTTATTTAAAACACTACATATTATTTTATCAAAAGAACATGCACTTTGACCACACATGCATAAATGATATTTAGTATGTAATATAATTGTCAATTTTTTCATTATGTTTATTAATGAGCTATAATAATTAAATACATTTTTAATATTCAACAATAACATTTATTTTATTGCTTGAAAATATTTTATTTTTAAATTTTATTTTGTTAGTATTTGAATGACATTTAACCACTAAAAACAGAAACTTGCAAGATGTTTTCAAGATGTTTTAAAGATATTTTCATACTCTTAGGGTGATATAATTTCCCCATTTTGACGGGTCTATCTTATAAATCTGTAACTTAGCTAATCTACGTATCAGAGTTTTACTACAGTTTGATTATTGCTGAAATTAAAGCAAATTTTCTTATAATCAAATTTGTAAAGGGGAACAGTTTTTTTTATCCATATTTTAGTTATATAACAAGATATGAATTTGAAAAGATGAATTATTTTAGTATTGAAGTAACTAATTTACTAAAAAAATACAAAAACTACTCTCAATTGAGCAAAGTTTATACTCTCCTCAAATTTGATAATATGTAAATTTGCTTTAATATTAACTATTATGGATACTAATACTAATAAGAATCTGATATTTAGATATGCTAGGTTACACAATTTAGTGGCGTCATGTGGATCGCGTATGTTATACATTCACAGGTCTAGATGTGGCTTTAAATACAATATTATTGTAAATTTTATCTGTTTCTTAAATTGCTTGGCCTAACAAATCAATAAATTCTTGACTAGGGGTTGTGGCTTGCATAAAAATATGCGTATTAAAAAAAATTATTGATATGACGCCACTATTACATGTGTGTTAGTAGACAGTCAATATATGGGGATACGACCTCCTCTGATTTAGTTTCCACCCTATTACCTTTCAAAAAAAATGTTGGCAGGATTCTCATATATACTACAATAGCACAACAATTAACAATGCCAAGGTATTTAATGACTATTGGGTTGATTTGGAGAACCATCCTGATGCGAACGTACATGATATGTTATCAGATTCTCATCGGAGAGCTGCAGTAAGTTAACAATATAATTTTTAATAAATATGTTGTATTTTTCTTAAATAAAATATATATTTTCAGACTATCAACTTGAAGTTTCAGTTCCCCTTCTATGGACATCTATTAAACTCTACTACAATTGCAACTGGAGGTTTTTTATATTTAGGAGAATACATTCATTCGTGGTTAGCAGCCACTCAATACATAGCACCTCTAATGGCCAATTTCGATTTAAGTTCATCAAATTATTCAAACATTTATTACATGGAAAATGGCACTGCATTAACTGTTACTTGGCATAATGCCACTTTGCAAGATAAACCTCAAGTTGGAGGATTCACTTTTCAAACAACTTTACATTCAAATGGAAATATTGTATTTGCTTACAAAAATATACCATCTAAAATCAAAGAAATTGATTCTACAAATCATCCAGTGAAAATTGGATTGTCTGATGCATATGTTTTAGATAAAACAATATTTTGTTAGTACAATTTAAAATTATTATTTTTAACTGCAACTCATAATAATTCTGATAATCAAAAATGAAATGTTCCAAATTTTAATAATTTTGAAATACTACACCAAGTGCCCGATTTGTAATTTCTGTAAAATATGTTTTTTTTAAACATTTATATTATTATTTTTTACATATAGTTGTGAGAAGAAAAACTATTTATGAATATCATAGAGTAACATTCCATGAGGATGAAGTAACAAATGGAACTGTTATAATTTTAACTGCATTGCCAACATGTCTCGAGAAGAAAAATTGTTCTAGTTGTATTAAAAAAGATACTAACTTTCAAGTAATATATATAAAATATGTCTAATTTTATCGTATGATTAATTATATCTGTAAATTGGAAAAGATGATTAAAATATTTGTTGTATTCTAGTGTTTCTGGTGTGACAACCGATGTTCTTCAGGAGTTGATCGCAATCGTCAAGACTGGCACCAGAAAGATTGTGAGAAATTGAAACTTGTTAATGAAGATATGTGCACATCTGGAGTGACAACTGTTACTCCTCCTACTGTTGACAATTCTAGTGTTGAATCATCTGTTAAATCTGAATCTCGTAATGGTCTATGATTATTAATATAATATATGTGCAAACAGTGGCGTATTAAGACTTCACCTAAGAGGGCCAATCTCAACTCAAAAAAAAATTTATTTATTTTCAAATATATCTAGTGGGAGGTGATTGCTCCAACGACCCCCCCCCCTCAAATACGCCACTGTGAACAAATTTTACTTAGCATTTACTTTAACTGTATAATTTTTTTTAGATACAAATTCTTCATCTTCTAGTACAAGTTTATTCTTCATTGCATTGTGTGTTTCATTAACTTTAATGTCATTAGTCTGGATATTTTACGCTTATTTAAATCCACATACACGGTCTGGACAAATGCTAATTAGAGTAAGTGTACCATTTAAATTCTACATTGCTTAATATATTTATTGAAGTTAAGTTAAGTCGTGGATTCTAATATTTTTTTAAATAAAGATAGGACTTTGATTAATATTGTAGCAGTTAGTTGGAAGTATTAGTTATAACTGAACAATGGGAATAGTGTTATTCAACAAATTTTAATACTTTATTAAAAACATTAAATTAGTGAAAAGTGACTACATTTTACTAAACTTGAATGTGTTGACTGTTTCATTATATAAGAAAAAACATATTATAACTTTTTGAATATAGTTTTGGGACTGGCTTTATCTACTGTTTATATTATAATTAAATATTGTTGTTTATTTAGTATCGACCAAATCAGTGGGGTTGGAGAAAAGGAGAAGCTCGCTATACAGCTGCTACCATTCATATGTAAAATGAAACAAGTAATGATATTATCCAAATAATTGACAACAGAAGGTGTGTTTAAAAATAACATAACTTATAAATTATTTTATCCATTTTTTTTTTTTGCATTTGCAGTGTTGGGAGTTGTTATTTGAAGTAATAATTATGAAATATTAAATTGATAACAAAAAAAAAAAACATCCACAACGGTAATTTTTGAAAATAACTAAGTTTTTAGTGAAAGCTTGATGATGTATGAACCATAAATATATATATATATATATTATTTTGCATAATGCAGCTAATGTTATTTTCTAACTTCTATTAACTAACCCATTGTTACTTAAAACTTTTATTTTTAAATTTTTATAAATGTTATTCAATTTATTATAAGTATGGGCCCTAAAATGGGATGATAGATTTTTGGATATAACGTAACCATTCTTTATTCTGTAGGAACTTTGTTGTCTTACATTTTATTTGTGATTGTAAAAAATTTGACAATTTTAAAAAAATAGTTACTTACATACCTCAATATTTTGAAAACTTTTTTTCAGTGCCTTAGTATATACTGTATTCTACATGAATAATTCAAATAGTATTCATAGAATATTTCTTACAAATTTTCTACGTATCTTATTTCTGATATACGCTTTTTTATAACAACTAAACATTTAAAAATTGTATACGCTATTATAGTACCTAGATTAAAAATAAACATTTTTTACATGCACTTACCTAAAAGTTTGTTTTTTGTAAAAGGACTCAATATTTATTTTTGTGTACAAAATAGAATTTGTTCAGTATACTACCAAAAATTATCCCAATGATTAAAGTTAATGAAGTATAATAAATAAATGCTGTACCATTCATTAATACTTCTTTACTCAATATAACTAATGCACTTAGTTATTGTTTTAAATCTAATTCATTAGCTTAATGTATGAAATAGCTATTATTCCTAAGACTTTGTTAAGGAAACTTAGTAATTTCACTACCTTGTGTGACATGGTTATATGTTACATGTTCTTATATTTTGATAAACCAATGTCACATAGGTTGCATGGTATACTTTCTTTACGTAAATAATTTATAAACGTTAATTAAATTTAAAGAAATATAAAAATGTTCATATTTTTTTATTTAAAATAATTACTATCTACTAATATAATTAGTTTGTAAATTGATCCAATAAAATAAATTGTGTTTTTTAAAATCACTTGATGCAACATGGTTTACCCAAGAATACTCAATTTTTACATTTTATACAAATACAATTATAATGAACTAAAGAGCCTCCTAATTGCTTTATTAGCCAACTTTTAACTCAGCTGTCATTTGTATCATTTTTAATAACAATAAAAAAAAATGTTGGTATTATTATTTACTAAAAAAATAATTTCTTAGTAGAGAGATGTAGCCTTTTGAACAACGCCCTAAATATTTTTTACGGATACATATTTTTATTGTTTTTTTTTTTTGTAATAGAAAATGATGTAATATTATTCCAATGACGTAATTAGGGGTGGGAAGCATAAGGTTTTATTCCCCTCGTGGCTGAGTTAATGTATAAATGTTAATATTATTATTTATAAAACAAACATTTAAATCTTTACTATTGTATTCAATCATCTCTTGTTGAAGAATCCTAATGACTTCGCTGGATTACGCACATTTTGTATTTTATTCGTATGTTCCAACTTTTTTTACAGGCCTGGCTCAAGAATTAAACACATTTAAGCAATCTTATGTTTTACCGCCTTTTACATGTAAATACTATGTCAAATATTTTTAAATGCCACCCTAGGTGCCTATGTTGCTAACCCCTTAAGCTGGGCCTGTTTTTAACTAAAAAAATATTGAAATAGTGATATTCATTTTATTATGTTTAAATTAAGTTTATCGTTTTTTTCTACTGTTGATACTATGAAATTACAAAATTTGTGACATTCTTCTTATGTTAAAATATTTTTATTGTTAAACATAGTAACAAAATAGGTATTATATTTACATACATGATCAGATTAGGTATCAAATTACCCTTTTATTTGTTTTTTTTGTTACTTGATCATCCAAATGAATTATATTTAAAACTTGAATTATTTTATGTAATGTTTCATTTGCTTAACTTTTAATTACATTTAGTTGACTATACTATTGTACTCTAATAATTGCTTATTTCTGTAATAATGAGCTTTATACATTTTATTGAGTTTTATATAAATAATTGTTAAAAAATAAATGTTCACTGGTATATTTTATAACCTAATTTTGGTATTTTTATTTTGTAGAATATAATCTTTTATTTGCAATATGATTATATGTAGGTCTAGTCTCACCAGTACATGATTGTGTGCTTTTACAGTTTAAAATTTGTTTAGCCTTTCAATAGTATTATTTTGATGCTCTGTTGCAACATCAGCTTTTTATTAGGGGTCAGTAGTAGAAATCTATGCAGTTTTCTAACATGAATTGAAATGCACTACTACTGTTCATCAGTTAGCTTAGTCAATGCCTGTAGTTATATTTTTTCAATTTTAATTAATTTTAACTTAAGGATATGTGTTTTTAACAATTAGGTATGGAAAATATCAAAAGGTGTTCATGAAGATGTCAGAAATAATTATTGAGTTGTGATCGGTTTTGTAGACCAACACTTTTCGATACTTTATTTTAATTTAAAAGCTTGCAGCTAACTATTTGTAGTTTTGGGTGTCTGAAAAGATGAAGGAAACTATCTATGTACAAATATGGTAACACAATATATGGCCACAGAATAAATACTATCTCGAAAACATGATGATAACCTAACCTGGTGATCATGACAGGTTTTGTATGAAATGGAAATTAATTTATTTGGTAAGCTACTGATAAATAGCTAAACCACAAAAACAAATACTGTGGTTTATTGGTTTCATAAATATTATAATAATTGTTGGATGTATAATATTAATTTTATAATCAAATAAAAATTCTAAAACCTAGTAAGGATACCTTCCCTACACTGTGCTGTACCATGTTGGAAAATTACTTTATGATATATTTATGTATGTAATTACATATAAAATGAGTTCTTAAGTTGCTATCACATTATTCAAATTACTATTTTTGAAGTTACGTTAATTTTAGTTTGATGCAATGAATGTTACCTTTTCGTCAGTCATTATGTGGAATCAATAGTAACACTATACACTATCCAATACTGAATTAAAATAATTTGTGGTAAATTTTATATTAGGTACAGTCACATATTTACAAAACCCACAAACATTTTATCATACATAATTATTAATTAGAAAATAACCAAAAGAGATCAATTAGGTATGTTTATTGTGGATAGAACTAAATATTTAATGATGACAAGGACCTAACCTAACCACAAAGAGCACTCAAAAGTCAGACCGCATAACAATAGTTGGTAGATAATTAAAGATTTTAATTGATAGATTTAGAAAAATGGATGTATTTAGGTTACTAGGCACTATCATAAACAGCAGCAACGAGATGCACAAGGACTGAGGAAGGAGATTAAAGAACGAATAGCATGTGGTAACCGGTGTTACTACAGCATTATAAAACTTCTAAAGACTAGAATCAAAACTACTGTCACGCAATTTGAAGACACACACTCCAGTTATTTGTGACCAGTAGTTACATAAGCAAGTGAAACATGGTCACTGACCAAAAGGAATAGTAGGGTAGTCAACTAATTGCCCTCGAAAAAAAAATACTACAAAATATGTGCATACCAAGCTATAACACAAAGTTGCAGACAAAAATCAGTAATGAGTAGGCCTCTGATCTGCAAAAGTGTTCCAACTTAGCCAAATATTCTATTGTTTATATAAAGCAAACATCTAGAATGGTTATGCCACGTTGGGAGAAATGCTGGTCAATTAATAAAAGAAGTATTAACTGACTTTTAAAGTGGTACTGACAGAGTGAGAGAGAAATAGATGATAGAAATGGACTGATAAGATGAGAAAGAAGAAAAAGATTTAAATAATAAATAATATCATTTAATGATAATGACAAATTAACATTAGCATACAGTTTAAAATCCTGATCATATCTGTATTTGAATAAATAAGAATAACCAATGCATACAGTTACTACTGTCTACTTAATAAAATAACTTATGAAGATCTTTCTAAATAAAAAAATTGTTAAAAAAATAAAATGTTTACAGTATTTTTTTGCTATACAGAGTAGATATAAAAATATAACATTAATAATTTAATATGTACACAATAATAACAGTGCCAATTATAAATTTTTATTTTTGACCGTGTACAACAGACAAAAAATCATCAACATTTACATTTTTCAGCAACCGTTGGTGTTCAACTTTGGATACCTTAGCTGGAGTCTAAAACAATAAATAAAAACATTTAATACTACACAATACATTATAAATATTCTGATTTCGTGACGTATGACGAATAAAATATTAATTAAATGTTAAAGTTTAACAAAATTCCTATTTCTTCTCTACTCTCTAGTTATAAAAATGGTATGATGAATTATAGTTATTTAATTAGATATATTGTTAATATATAATTCTTAAGAGGATGCTACCTATGAGTTTGTTGTCTCCATTTTACAAACATACAACATACCAAATTCTCATTTCTAGTTTCAATAGTGTGCTGTTAGTTTTGATATGTGAATTGTGATATGTGAATAAGTGAATTAACTTATTATTAAAATTTTAGATGAGGTTATGGAAAACAAAAAAAAAAATTCAGGAAAATGTGAATTTTTATGCTACATCAATTTTTAACAAAATCGATTAAATTTTTTTGGTGTAACTCAAAAGCTAATAAAGTAATAACCATACAACTGTACAATTTTTACTAAATGTTTACACTAGCATTTTTCATACATGGTAAAATGTTAATTCTTTTTGAGCTATTAAGAAAGTTTTGAGCCTTAAGAGATTATTTTAAATTATTGTGGATAAAAACTTTCACTTACTAAAAAACTTGAGAAATGAATGCAAGGGTTGTTTGGAAAATTATTTTTATATTTAAAGTACTTCGTAATATCTTAACCTTTAAGAGTATTTTTTTTTGTTTCAGCACAATCAGTTAATTTAAATGGTTTGTTAGTGTGGGGTTGTACTTACTCTAGCAGTCTAGCCACACTTATGTTGAAATATTACTATAAATTCTTCAATAAAAATTATTTTAAATAAACCTAAATTTTATTTAAAAAATTGAATATATACTGTTTTCATATTCAAACCCTTAATTTATTATATGAATGTTAAACTTTATTATATATATTTAATATTGAAACTATTATTAATGATTATCAACCACCGCCACTCATAATACAAGATTAAAAAATGATACAAACTCAAGTTCTTTTTAATAACAACAATTTTGGTAATCAAAGCCTTAAAGTAAAGGTGGTAAAGATACTATTATATATAAATACAACGTAAATATTTTTCTTTCAAAAATTTTAATTAGTATTAAAATTATGTATTTAGTGTTCTAACTTAAATTAATTGTTGTGTATAATGGCAATACCTATATAGATCTTTATTTCTTATAGTAATATTATTGTAATATTATGAAAATTTTTACTTTTTTATTTTATTTTATTTTAATATTTGCTCTTTTAATTGTATATTTATACTTATATTTATTGAAGATGTTTTAATATTATCACTATGGTTTATATTTACATTTTAGAAATAATTACATTAAGATGTTATGTGTTAAAAATAATAACCCAATCATAATTTATTAAACTGCTTCATTATTATAAACATATTGTTCATATATTAAAAAAATATATTTTTAGTTTTAGAAAATATTCATATGCCAATGCAATAATAATATGGAAGAAAGTCTTTAGAAACTCATACACACATTTACCTTATTATAAACTGTTCGATCTGCGGGCCTTTTAGTAGCCTTTTTAACAATATCTTCTGATCTATTTAACTTCTGTAGTTCATTTTGTGATCTGAAACATTATAAGCAATAGAGTAAATATTAGTAAATTTAAGTTTCAATTAATTGGCGTATAATAAATTAATAAATAAAAGCGTACTAGAAATTGGAAATAATATATTATAAAGTTTGGTAAATTATTTACAGATATCAGATTCTTTGTGCAGTATTGAGTAAAAAAATGAAAATATTTCAAAGTTATACTTCAAGCTTATATATTTTTTTAATGTCAAGTAATTAGTATATAAATGGTACATAATAAAATATTTTGTAGGATCAAAAATAACTAATAATTTAGAATACGATATATTACATTCTTTGTGGGATTGAAAATCTATCATTTTCTTCTGGCCAATTTCTTCCTTTACTATTATCATGATAGGACCGCCTTTTTTCCTCTTTGTACTTAGATCTATGTTTATCTTTTACTGAATCTTCCCTGAACTCTCTTTTTACATTATGATGATGACTTCTTTGAGAATAGTAACGACTATCAAATTTTGATCGTTCATCATGGCATCTAAATTTGCTTTGCCTATTAACATAATTTACATTTAATTATAAGCAATTTTAAAAAAAATAGCACCAGTGGTTAACAAATAGTGCTTAATAGCCTCAGGGTTCCACTTATTTGGGGATTCCATTTCCATGGACATATAAAAATGTAATATTATTTGCATAGTAATATGATCATTATCATTTATTTTTGTTAAAAACTGATAATCCTGGTTTTTGGTGTTGCTTAATTTTTGTTTAGAAACTTAAGGGCTAAGTAAACAAAAAAATTTGAGAACCACTGACATAGATGATTACTCAATTTATACAATGAGTTATTGACTTTCTGTGTATGAAATTACAAATATGTATATTGTATTAGAAGGTCTTTAATTACCTGTGTTTTTTATCATATATTTTATTTTGCCAATGTCTGTTCTCTCTGTGTTTGATTGGGTAATTATGAACAGAGTCATCCCAAAAAGAAGGGCTTCTTCTGGCTCTATCATCTTTTTCATTTTTTGTTTCAACATCGTCTATAGGAGTGCTAGTCACTGGCATTAGTATTTTAGCATCATTCTCAAGTTTACAACTTTCTATTTTTGGAGTAACCTTTAATATTTTGTTTGTTGTTATTGATGGTGATATAATTGGATTTAATGTCTGTACATTTTTTAATTCTGAGGGTATATCAAGAAAAGTGAATGCTTCTGATACATTTAAATACACCATCTGAAAAATATGAAATAAAAGTTATGATAGTAATTAATCATAATTCAATAGTTAAAACCTAAGAAATTGTGTGATTTACTTTGAATTATCCCTGAGGCGACAAACCTTTTTATTAAATCAATATCAAATATTGAGTGTTTAAAGAATTTATTTCATTAAATGTTATTATGGAAGATTGAACAATGAAATACAAATATTTTTGTGGGCTGTCAAAATTTGGCCACCAATAAACCATAGGAACACCCATGTTTTACACAGTATGGCAAAATTATGCATTTAAATTTATTCAACTATAGCTAGTTTTCATTAAAAAATGGAAGACACATTTTAACACAACAAAAAATATGCATGTATGGCTTTTTTCATATAAATAATTCAGAATTACTGAATGAGATGTATTTACATATTTTGTAACTTATAGCTAGAAGATAAAAGATAAATCTGGAGGAAAACAAAATTATAAACAAACATTAATACTATTAATTAACATACCTCGTGTTCATTATCTTCAGTAATGACTTCATATACTTTTGGATTTTTTAAATATTCCATATTGTTTGGTGAATCACAGGCCTCATTTATAGGAACATCTAATTTATCATCATGTGTAACAGTAACACAAGAAGTATTGATAACACTGCTGTTGATGATAGACGATTCAGATCTGTCAAGACTGATGTTCATTTTATCTTCAGAAATACAATTTGGATTAGAAATGTTACCGTCAATAGACATAGTTTGTACAGACTCCAGTGGTACAATGGATTTATTATCAACTGTATTATTTTCCTTTCCATTAGACACTTTATTTACACCTATAACACAATTCTCAGATAATTTAATTTTTTTATTGTTCATTTCATTAGTTTTTGTTTCATTACTAATATAACTTGTTGATATATTCTTATTGGATTCGTCTACATTATACATTTCTGAATAATTAATATTGGAATCACTACTATTAAGTTTAGAAATCTTAACCGCTGGTTCTATTCTTTTGATTTTATTCTCTTTTGGACTACAGTCATAAGCTGTCGATGAAGTGTTATTCAAATACCTTTCTAACCCTATCAATTGTTCTGAGTTGTCATTTGCAGTGGTTTTGTTTTGTATTCTACCAACTTTTTGGTTGTTGGGTTTATCCAATGTTGGACTTTTAGATAATTTAAAGAATTTTTCAACTGGATCATCAAAATGTACCATGGACTTTTTAATTTTTTTTGAAATTGTTTTCTTTACTTTTCCTGAGGCGTTGTTCTCACATTGCACTATTATTGGTTTAATAAACGGAGTTTTAGTTGATTGCATGTTTAATTCGTCTGATAATTGACTTTCAATACCATTAACAGTTACAACAGACATGGATTCAATTGATTTCTTTTTAGGTATGGGTTTAAAACCAGATTTTTTCTCCTTTTCTTGTGGTTTTTTATTAATAACTATTGTTTTACGCTGTTCATTTGTCGTTGAAAATTCATTTTTATTTGGACTCAGTGAAATATCACTTCCAAAAAGCTCAACTTTAACAGACTCATACACTTGTTTCTTTTTTGCTTCAACATTTTTTAATTTTAATCCATTTTTTACTTTGGGTTTAGTCGAAAGTTTTAATTTAGATTTTAAAGGTGTATTTTTAATTTTATCTTTCTTTGTTTTGGTTGATAATTCACCAGTAGAAGTTGTAGTCTGGAAGGGTTGTGATAAACATTCATTCAAACTATTCATTTTACAATTTGTACCGCTTGAGGTTTTAACATAATCCAGTTCTGGTGGTGCAATCAAAGTATCGACAGACATTGAATTCCCTGGTGTAGGAGGAAATGGTGAAATTGGGGGTCTATTTAAATATGATGTTTCTCTGAATACTTTGGTTAGTGGTGTTTCGGTCAATGAATCATCATGTTCTGGTGTACATGGCAAAGGTGTGACCATCTTACTTGGATCATATTCTCGTATTATTTTTGAAATAGGAGTTTCAGGAACATCAACAGCAGCATCATCACATTTAAATGGGGTTTCAAGTAGACTGGGCTTAACTGATTCAATGTTAATACATTTTAATGGACTATTTAATTCATTTGAATTGTTTGTATGAGTTTGATCAAATAAACCCTGTTCTTTTGAAGGTTTAGTTGATTCATATAACTTATTTTCTGTTAATGAATAGTTATGGTTATTAAATGTTTTTAAAAAGTTAGAATCTTTTTCCTGATTTGTTATTTTTGACCTAGTATTTAAAATAGAAGAGTTAATTAATTCATTTTGATTATTTTTTGGTTCATTAACTTGAGACTGATCCAGATTAATTTGAGTTGCACATTTGCTTTCTGGAAAATCAGATTTCATGGGCAGTAATTCATTATTAAGCTTGGTTATTTTATCTAAAGTTTCTAAGGAAACCGAAAATTCACTTAGTTCATTAAGTGGTTTTGTACCATTGATGTTTTTCAAAGAATCAGTTATAGTTGGTGGCTGCTTATTATATAATTCTGTTATTTTATCTGGAGTTTCTAATGATATAGAAGGTTCACTAACTTTTTTCAACGATTTTAGATTGTTCAAGGTGTTCAAAGAATTCGATTTAATTGGAGATTGTTCATTACATAATTCTGTAATATTATTTGATGTTTCTAATGAAATATGACATTTTGGCTGTTTCTCTATTAATGGCTTTTGGATACCCAGTAATGGCTTATCAGAGTCTTGCCCATTTAAACCATCAAATGCAACTTCCGAAATATTTGATACATCAGTATGTAATTCATTTGTCGCGATTGAAATATTACTTGATTTCTTTTGATCTTTGAGCAAAACAGAATTATTTTGAACATTGACTGGTTTAATTTTTTTTCTTGGCGTTTTCTTTTTTCTTGTTTTTCTTCCATCAGCATCTGACGTTAGAATTCCAGCCCCCACCATTTCTCGAATATCTGTATCCCAGTGTTTAACCATTTCTTTTTTAATCATTGATTCAAATCCATTAACTGAACCCCAATCAGCTTGAAGTTTTGGTAAAGGACTAGTTGAAGGTTCTTCCAAACATTTTTCAAGTCTTTTTGGTGAATCACAGAAAAGTTTTGAGCGAGCTTGATTTCGAGTCATGTTCTTAGGCTGTGGAGTACTAAAATCTAAACATCTTATATGAGTGCTTCTTCTACGAGGTGTACTCATACTTTTGTTTTTTGGAGGTTTAAGTCTATCATCTGGTGTATCATGAACAATCAGATTATTAACTTTAGATGAAACCTCAGGTAATCTGATAATATCATTAATCTCAGTATGATTTTTTTCTTGATTTTCAAATGAATTTTGATTAGGAACTTCAATAATAATTGATTTAGGGGTTGGTTGTCTAGTTATATTTGTTCTCCTAAATTTGCTTCTTATGCCATTAACTTCTAGTAAGTGTCTTCTTCGTTTTGGAAATATATGTTTTTCAGGAGCTGAAAGCAAAATTTAAAAAAAAAATTTAATTACTAGTAGGTATAATAATATATAATATTATGTTGTTGTTCTAAATAAGTATTAAGTTTGTATGAATCACAAAATAATTACTTCTGAAAACATATTAGATATATTAGATATTATGATAATAATTTTTCATTTCATCTTCCATATTGATTTTAAAAATTAAATTGTAAGCTTTAGGTTTCTTTTGTTTCTTTTTCATTGTTCAAGTTGAATCCTATGTAATGGTTCAGATACAAAGAGGTAGGTACCCAAAAATATAAATTAAGTGAACTGCGCACAAACCAATCAAAATGTCAAAAATGTTATCAATATATGGCTGATAAATTTGCAATTTTATTGAAAGGTATATTATATATACATTCAATAAATGTATAACTTATGTAAGTTATAAGTAGGTACCCTATATTTTAACAAAATATTATATTATAGCAAAATTATGACACTCGAGTGGACTATTTGACCGAGGCCAACCATACCCCCATGTGTTGTCTCCGCGTTTCAAATGTATAACATAGGAAAAACTATTTTGTGCGAGATAGAACCATTCAGGCTGTGGTCCAAGCTAAGCAGCCAAATTGTCACATTTTAAAGAAGGGAACATTTACTATACAACATCGTTTTTAATTTGTTCTACATAGCAATACAGAAAAAGTTATTCAAGTTCGAAAAAAAAATTAATTTTTAAACAAAAAGAACTTTTTAGTAATTGTTAAATCGAAAAATAAAAATGATGTTGCATAGAAAATATTCTCCTCTTTCTAGTGTCAAAATTTGTTTGCTTAGCTTGGATTACAGCCTGAGTGGTTGTATCCCGTGTACAACTATTTTTGCTATGTATACATTTGTAAGACAATACATGCGAGAATGGTGTAGTCTTTATTGTTTTGGGTTAAGTGCTTGCAACTACCAGATAGTACGTCTCCATCAAAACATTTTTATCTAAATTATTATTTTTAGGTTTTATACTTTATTTCAGTCATTACTCTTATTTTTAATGGTAGATGTTACCAATACAGTAATACTTTGTAAAAAAAACAAATACGATTATTCACAAAATTATCATTACCTGGAATTTTACAAGAACTATTATGATTTGCTAAAGCTCCAAATAATTTAAAAAACAATAACACAGTTGTTCAAATTTTTCTTTATAAAAATTGGTAGCAATTATTTTTAATATGAATTGTTATGTATCTTGACCAATTTTGGTCAAAAATTAAAGTGTAAATATATATAAATATAATATACAAATAGGGGGATGTGGTGACCGAGTGGTCTGACGCGTCCGCTGCGACGCAGCCGGTTGCGGTTCGATCCTCGGCTACTGGGTGGCATTTTTCTCCGGACAAGTAGCGGTGACCGGAGAACAAGTGCTGCCATCCCCCACCCCCAGGGCATGGCAGAAACCTACGGGTGCCCCATTCGAAATTCTGCCAAAACAAACACACACGTGTTCCCCCCTACCGTCCCAAAATATACAATACAAATCCTACTACAGCTAATGGCCTCAGTTGCCGAAGCTTAAGATCAATAAAAAAAAAAAATATACAAATAATTCTAATGATAGACTAACATTTACACATAAAAAATGAATAAGTTGATTAACAATAAATAAACTGTTCATACCTTGATGAGTTAATAACATGGGAGTTATTTTTGGAGCAATTTTCACATAGTCAGATTTGGCAAAATGATCTTCTCCTAAACAAAAAAATACAATGCATCAACAAAAATATATATTAATTTAACATAAAATAAAGATGGTATTTTGAAGGTATATTCTAGGCCTAATCTTTCATTCCTTTTTCGATATTTTTTTGCTATAAGAACTCAAGGACCTTAAAGAAAAGAAGAACTTAGGAACCTTGTTTTCATTTTTCAAGCCTATAAAAATAAGAATTTTCAAATATCTATAAAAAAAAAGCTCAAAAAGAGGTAAAATATTTGAAAATTATATCCTGTTAAAAAATGCTAACATGAATATTTGCTGAAAATATCAAGTGCCTACAATAAAATAACAAAATTAGACTGGTATTATGTAAATATTCCAATTTATTCATTATTTTGATAAGCATAAGGACTAGGAATTTTTTACTCTTAATCCAAAGTACTAACTAGATCCACTATGCAAAGATTGAAGCATTTTACAACTCTAAAAGGTGACGATAGCCAAAAAAAAAATAATATAAAAACAGAATTGTAAAATCAGAAAACGAAAGTGATTTACGTGCTGGGTAGTTATTAAAAGTGTTCTGAACATTCACTAAAAAAATTAACTAGTTCAATTTGTTTTTTTTTCAAAAGTATGGGTTTGTGTAATTCGTTTAATAGAAATTATGAGAAAATATTATTATACAATATAATTAATAAATATAAATGTTAAACGTATATTTATTAAATGGCAAATAAATTGAGCGTCTTAAAAATCGTTCAAATTTGCTAAAATACACAAATGTTCAAATTCACATTCAATTTAATAAAAAAGGGGTGACATTTGCGTATGGTTCACTAAATATGAACGTGAATGAGCCTTTATGAATGAAGTTCCTCCAAAAACAGGTTATTAGCCATAATATGTTTGGTCCCAGGCATATTTAGATTATCATAGACTCAGGTATTTTTTTATCATTATTATTTATAAATTTCTTCAAAAGTTCATTATTTCACTAACAATTAATACAATTTATATTTTATTTTTAATGAACAATTTATTTATTTATAATTTTCAAACTTAATATTATTTTTATATATCGTCCAGGATTTATATAAAATAATGATGATGGCATTTAATACTATTTAAAAAACATAAATCAGCAATAAAAATATAATATTTTTATTTATTCAAATCTTGACTATTTTTAATTATATTGTATGGTTATATATTTGTATTTGTAGTATTATCATTTAAATATTGTTCATTAAAAATAAATTGTATTTATCATTAGTGAAATAATAAACTTTGGAAGAGATAAATAAATACTAATGATTTAAAAAACCGGAGTATCCTATAATAATCAAAATATGCCAGGGACCAAACATTCTATAGTTAATAAATCCTCGGGATGAAACATCTTATTTAAATAATTGCCTGGGAAAGAATGTCCGTAAGCTAATTGAAGGGGGACAAAACATCTGTGATTCTGTAAAATCAATACATTCATTGCTCAGAATCTTAAAATTAATTATTGTCATTCAATTTCATAAAGCATACCTGGTTCTGTTTTAGTTGAGTCAAAATTATACGAGTCACTTGATTGTAAAACTAATTGATTTGATAGCAAATCGTAATTCTCAAAAACCGTTGTACTGATATTACCTTCATGTATCAATACAATATTATTGTCAACTTTCAAACACTCTTCATTACCATAAACAATATGTTTTGTAATATTTGAATTATTCTTTTTTAATTTGCTTGGTGCGTCATCTGTAGAAACCATAAAAATTAGTAACTTTGTATTATTATTGGAGATCAACCGTACTACCTTTTTTCCTGGCACTACGTAAACGAGATTTGATTGTGTCTGATTGATCATTAGAACATGATTTTTTATCAATATCAGCATTGTCAACATTAAAAACTGAAATTTTTAAAAAACTTATTTGTATTAAATATTAATGATACATTCTAAATAAAAGAAGTTTCAAACTAAAAATAAACTAAAATAGCACATTAGTGCTATAAATTTTAACAAAATTATTTAACAATAATATACACAGTTAAATGAACTAAAACTTTTACTTCTAGTCTCACATACATATTAGTTCTACCACCCATCCAAAAATGTTTTCTTACTCCACTCAAACTCCAACAAATATTTTGCAAACCTGAACCTCATAACTAATACAACAGGGTTATTTAAATAGCTCTTAGGTTTTTCTTTTAATAGCAAGCTAAAAAGTATTTATTAAATTGTATTACTTATAATCATAGGCGTGAGCAGACCTTAATGACAGGGAGGACCAAACATTATGTTTTGTCAACATTATCAGTGCTTGCGGAAATATTTTTTAGGAATGAGGGGAGTGGGGACCAAATAGGTTTACATCAATAACATCTATAATATTAGGCTAATATTATTAGATTAATTATTTTAGTATGCAATAAAATTAGCCTAAGGCACAAATGCAGTTTAGCTCCTAGGCAATTTTTCAAAAACTTTTTCGGAAACCTATTTTTTATCAAGCTTATAAAATATATCAGTCACAAACGTATGAACACAATTGCCTAAATAATGACTACAAAAATAAATTTTGTAGTTTTTGTAAATTGTAGAGTTTATTTGGAAAAGATTTCAAATCACGTGAGCAAGCCTATGCCTATAAGTCGCAATGTAGAGAAGATATCTTCTTTACATGGTGCAAGTAGTCCTTTTAAATTAAAATATAGGAATGATAATTTGATAGTATTTTATATTAATATAATTTAAATTTAAATATCGTTCGTAATTGGTTAGTTGATTTGATCTTTGATCTGTGGCATATCCAGGGATGGTAGTGGAGAGTTGTAAACCCCCTGAAAATTATTAAATAAAATAACTAAATTTTCATTAATAAAATATTAAAATCATTTTTGGATAAAATTTGTCAATAATTACCCTAACACTATCCCTCGCCCACCAAAAAGAAAAGGAAAAACTTACCTAAAAACTCATCCAGTATGTTTTTAATTTGTGGATCAGACTGAGTGGAGTCTAATGCTTTTTCAAGAGTAGGAGGATCTAAGACTTTACTTTCTAGTATATCGTCTTTTTCTTTTTGAGCGTCAAAAGATTTATTTATGGAATCAGCAATTTTTTCCAATAAACTTTGGTCATTCAAAAATGTATCAACTAATTCACCAGTATCAATAACAACTGAACTATCCTTTATCTTATCTTCTTTTGAAAATCCCGGCATAGAGTCAAGGGATGTTGCTTCTGGTATTTGCTGGTATTCAGCCTGGTCACTATAAAAATATGGTTTAAGACATTTACATTTACAAAATTATGCATACAACAAATAGTTTATAAGTTAAATAGTTTAATAGAAAAATTATGTTCGGATAGGTACATTTCATCACTCAGTATATATTGCTATGGACTGGCGTCCAGCGTTAGACCTTGGTAGAGATAATGACAGGGTAATGCTATAGACTTAAGTCCTGCCCCAAAGGGGTGACAATAGGCGTATAAACCAGGTACAGGTTATACACAATATATGAGGGATGCGACACGATCAGCAATTTTCGATTAATATATTGTAAACGAGTTTGTTGATTCTGAGAAATACTGTAATGATATTTAGTCATGCTTATGATTAATCATTCGTTGGTGCATAGTCATCTCGAATACCACATAATAGATATTCAACTATACACATAGCGAAGCCCAGGATGCGCACTCAGGAAAGTCATAGTGGGTTGTGGGCCGTTAGTATTTCCCAGTACAATAGTTGGCGGACACAGCTTCTGTGGGAACGATACTCGTATCAAAAGGGCTAGGAGAAGTAGAGGGTACGCCAATATAGGAGACCCCTGAACAGCCCATATTCAGATGTGATTTGACCAGATGAGCCAGAGCACCTTCATGCTAGTCAATCTTTTGATAGTATTATTTTGGGCTTAGAATAATTTTGAACAGTTTATTATTTGGACTTAGAAAAATATTTGATTCAACTCGATATTTTTCTGAACACTCAGAATAATTCTTTGTGACAAATATTCTAGCACAGATTATTCAATCCACAGTTTTAAATTACATTTGTATTCTTTTATTAAATAATAATAAATACTACCTCAAACCTCAAGCGTTGCATATTAATCAAATACATCTCATCCTATTCCTCTCAACAACACCTGTAGTCGCCAGACCACTACAATATTTAGTTCTACTATTTTTCTAAACATAAAACTGATATACAGGAATCTCAGACAAAAAGTCTGTTTTGAAAAAATGTTGACAAAAAGTCTGGTCTCATCTTTTTATTGACAGACAAAAGTCGAAAATAACAAATATTCTATTACATAATGTAATTGATTTTATTTTGTAGACTAAAAAAACAAGTGGAATTTTTGTCCAACTTTTTTTGACTGATTACCAATATCAGGCAATATAAAGCTGTAGCAAATTTATATCAATTTTAAATATAAGGCAAAAATATACTATCGCCTAATAGTAAAATAATGAATAGTATAGATACATACCCAGAATTTATATTATGAATATTTTTTGGACTAAATTGTGGTATTGACTCAATATTTATTTTAGTTGATTCATTTTTCTTTGCTGGAGTACTACAGCTTTGATTGTTTATTTGAAATGTTTTTGTTTCTTTGTCTTCAAATTTGGAAAATGTCATTGAACCTGCATTATTTTCTGTTAGTTGTGTCATTGAAGATAAACAAGGCGAAGAAACTGAATTTTTCTGGTCAGTTATTGTGGTTTCATCATTAAATGTGTCAGTTTCTTTTGTTTTAAAAACGTTATCAGAAATTATCTCAGTGAACGATGGGATTTCTAATAGTTCTTCTGATGTACTTTTATTTACTTCTATATTTAATGTTGTATGTGTACTTTGATCTCTAGTATTGATTGTATTACCAACACATTTGTCAACCATATTTAATTTTTTCTCAACAAATGTATCTTTTTTCATTGATGCCTGGTTTGTATCTAACAAATACTGTAGTTTCTCAATTAATGTTTTAGATTCACATGCTTCAGGTATTCGCTCTTCAACTAAAATCAATACATTAAGAAAATGTATTTAAAATATTTCTAGAATTTATAACTTATATAAATTATACATCTTTATTTTAATGATAAATAACAAATAATTAGTATAACTTACTCATAGCACACATGGTTCCAAAATTGTCAAATATGTCATGTAAATTAAGCCCATTCACTTTAATATTAAAGTTTCTATTAGCTTTAAACATCTGAAAACATTCAGTCAAATGAGGAGATGATTTTAAAAAGCATTTCGCAGCATCCTCATTTTTTTCTTTCTTCAGATAACCTAATGGATATATGATTTATTAATATAAAAATCTTCAGTACCCATACATACTAATATCAAGATTTTTTAAATTTTTAGATACACAAAAACTTTAAAAATATAAAGTAATTAAAATCATCAATACGGTATAGTATGACCAGAAGAACATCATACGTAATAAAGAATGGATAGACCATTTAGTGAGTAGCTAAAATATTCAAGTAGACATTTTGATGCCATGAGTTTAATTTACGACAGATTCAAAACAGTAGTTTTTTGTACATTGCAGCATCAACATATACAACTTCCAGGCGCAAATCCGTGAATATTGATGGTCATGTGAATTTTATAAAAACTTAGATAGAAAAAGTAGAGATTCAAAAACCTAAATACTCACCGTACACTAAACGAGCAACTTCAGATGGCATCAAAGGTTCCATTTTTTGTTAGGTGTACGGGGGCGTGTGGTGAGTGCCAAGTCGTGATTGTCAAGTCGCAAGTGCAACGGAAGAGGACCGTGAGCGGATCGTTTCAGAAAAACATAAATTTGTGTGGCGATAACCAGTGAGGGCTAGTGAAACGCATTGTAAATATTCAATTATCGGATTAAGAACAACAATAAATTAATTAATTAAACGAACACAACCATTAGACTATTGACTATACGAGAAAAAGCGGTTCGTGACTTCATGTGATAACGAATAACGATGTTAATATTTACACAATAATATCATTTGTAAAACTCCAAGAAAGAGCGGGAAAAGCGGCAGTGTGACCATCAAGTCGTCGAATGTGACTAGTGTTGAGAGCTCAGTTAAGTAAAAATATTCAAATACCTATTTAATAAACCTTATTTTAGATTCTGAGCGATTCGATGGATGCAATGATTTTACAATGATGTGTATTCAGGAAGGTAACATTCAAAATTCACTGTAGTTTTCAAATGTACCCTGAAAAACAAAAAAAACATAAGATGAAATGAGAATTTTTACAAAAAATCTATTTTTATTTTTGATGGAACTCTTAAAAAATTAAAAAATTACCGGATAGGTAATAGGTATACATAAAAGTTTTACTGAATGATTATTTTAGCATTTCCACACCAGAAAATTTTCAAAATATTTTGACTCATGTCGACTCATTTATAGGCATATAAAATATTACGATTTGTATTAGTTTTTTTAAATAGTAGCTCTCCGAGCGTCGATGGGGGAGACCCCCAGACCCCCCGAGTGGGCTGAAAGGGGCGCATGTAAATTCCGCCCAAAATGAACTACAGGTAAAATAAGGTACATGTAAATTCCGCCCGAAAAAATGTATTACTGTTAATAAACAAATTTCTGAATGTGTCTTATTAATCATATTATTACTGACATAACATAGATTAAACATTATAATTTAGAAGTAGGTATTTAAATAAATATATATTTCACATATTAAGTCAATAATTACAACATAAATCATGTATAATCGTAAGAATAGTAATAATTATAAAAGTAAAAATAAAATCATCATTAATAATTAGAAAGTGGATTTCGGTCCACGGAGACGTTGCAATTATAAAAGTCGCGTCCGTATAGGTGGGTTGAACCTCAAAAGTCAGAGAAAGTGATGAGGGGCTTTGGAGGTGTCGTTTCGAAGGCGGGAACGTTTGAAAATCTAGAAATTTGTGATTGAACGGGGTTGATAGTCGATACTGTCCAGTCTTGTGCTCTTACGAATGTCGAAACCTTAAGTGTGTTTATGAAAGCCGTATTTAAGTGTCTAACAAGTCAGTCATGTCCAGTGAAAATCGATTGACGTTCAACTTAGTCATCTAGGCAGGCAATCTGGGCCAGCGTTTAAGGTGTGTGGACACGGTGGTGGGCAGCTGTAAATGATAATTTCCAAAAGCTTATAAAAAGACATAATACATTAGCCCGTGTGGTCACTCGCTCGCTGCACTGTTATGGACAATTAAAGTTCAAAACAACAATCAATTCACAATGTAAAACCTTCTTGGATGGATCTTGACTTAACGATACTGGTTAATTCTGATTTCACAATTGTCTGGATAATGGATTACAACTTAACTATTGTACGCCAAGCAATAAATTAGTGTCAATGTTAGTATAACTTATTAAATGAGAATGAAAATAAAAAATTTGTTAAAAAAAATAGATTTCTATTTATTAATTCAATATTTAATTGTGTTTTGTATTTCAGACTTCAGTTATATTTTGTTAAAAAATGTTATTACTACAGGTATACAGTAATATATACAAATACATAAGTCATAAAGACAATTATACAATACATATATTATTAGGTAGGTATTGTTTTCTTTATGTTTATTTATGGTAAGTGAACCACTTAGCAGAGCATATACATTAAACAACATAAGAGCAGTTGAATTATGAATGTACATTATACAATTCAGTATTATCCTAAATTTATAATCTACATCAGTCAGCCTAAAATATATATTATACATTAATTATTATTTATTATATACTCTGTTGGAGTGAATGCAGTTAAAGTTAGTATAAAAAGTAATGAAAATCAAAACATATACTGGTCGGAATGTCAGTTATCAATTTATTAATTTGATTTAACAATCATAATTAAATCAATTTATACATGACATTAGTATGTGTTTTACGGAAACAGTATTTAGAATTGTTAAAACGCTGAGTTCAACTACAGATGTACGTGTACCCTCAGTATAACTCAATGTAGATGTGCAGCTTATGTAAAAAGAATGGCTTTAAGCCTATAAATAATCATATTGTGTTTTATTTATTATATATAATTTTTTCATTATTTTATGATAAATTGCCTTTTTTATACATAGACCTTATACCTAACCTTGTAGTTTTAGATATACCCATAGCATAAAACAATAGTAATATTAAATAATAAATATAATATAATATAATATAGTAATATAATATAATAAATATAATATAATATAATATAGTAATATTACTCTATGGATATAGGTACCCAAGATATTATATTTAAGATTATATATTAAATGTAGTACCTCCACTGGGAGGCTCCTACGCTCCGTTATATACTTATATCTAGATTGTTATTTTATTTTTATTTTTCTTCTACTTTCCAATTTCATCAATTGTTCTTATTGTTCTTTTTGTAACAGATTGAATAAAACATTTAAAAACAAAATAAAAAGATTATATATATATATCTTAAACCGTAATGCGGACATAGATAATAAAACAATGAAATGATAAGGATAACCGTTATCATTATTATTATCACATGGCCATGAGGTTCCGGCTCCGGCAGTCCGGCGTTCATCCGATACTTCTAGTGTCCCACACTCATTAAATGAAACAATTCCAAATTTCTACGTCTATCTTATGGATATGAAACATGAATACAAAAAAAGTTATACTCTAAGGCATCTAGAACAGTCCTTAGACCATTATCATCACCTTAGTCACTTGACACTTAACACTTATTAGGAAGTCTTTTTTGGTATTTTCTCTGCCTCACTCGACACATCTTCTCTTCCCACGCTCAGTGTCAAGATTCATAAATCCTGTGGCTTTAGCCGAATACCTGGAGAATATTGAATAAGTCCTTGAGTATTAATTACCTCCTTTCAGCACGTCTTGTTTCGCTCCTCAAATGTTTATGCGCGTTTTCGGTGTCTTATCAACGTTTACAGTTCAGCATCGTAAATAACAACAAAATCGCCAAGATCATTATGTTCTCTAGGAAAATACTGTTTTTTAAATTTGCAATCCAGCCGACGTTTGTGTTCAGATCGTACAGAAACGTGAAATCGAAACCTCACAGACAGTTCAAGAACGACAATGTCAAAGGTAACCCTGGGGGCAATCGTGTGTTGGCCATGGTCTTGGATGGAGAATCTCCAGATGTCACCGACGTAACATTAGAAGACTTCGAAGACGGCGAAAATGATATGCTTGATTCGCATTTGTTTTATGATCAGCACATGAAGTAAATTATATTTGATTTATTAATCTGTATACTGTCCGATTTAGGTTCAATGCATACTTTTGTACAACTTATTTTCAACTTTCTTTTTCTGTTAGATTAAAATAAATAAAGAGTAATGAACTAGCCAGTAAACTATATTCTTTAAAATCTCTTGAGGTTTAATTAATTGTAAATATAATCTAAGTCTATGTGTTATTTATAAAATTAATAATATCTTCTAATTTCAAACTTTATTGATTACCTAATAGTTATATAATTAAGTTTATAAATGCTGTTTTGAAAAAAATATAATTTTGAGGATAGACCAACTATAAAAATATTTATAAAGGTATAATTGAATCTATGTAATTTTGGTAGAAGATATATTTTTTAAAGTTTTTTTTATCAATTTTAGGGAAATGAAAAAACAAAAACAATTTAAATCATTTCAGAACATTAAACGAAAATATTTCAAAAGTAATATAGTACAGCCTAATTTTTTAACATACTTTGAAAAACAACAAATAAAAAACTTACATAACAAATCTCCTAAAGAATGGACTCCTCAAACATTATCAACATGCTTCCCAGCATCACCAGAAGTTATTATTGTAAGTAATTTAGAGTATATTTTTAATAATGATTATACTAGACTAGCAGTGTTTAAATTTATAGAAAATACTGAAATCTAAATGGATATCGGATGAAGGGCAAAAAATATTGAGACATGATAAATTGGTGCAACAAAATTGGGAACGTTTTCGTAATGGACTGTTTAAAGATATTTTATCTGATGAACTAAAAAATCATTTGGAAAAATTTTCAGAACGACGACCTACACTAATTACACTAGAACGTAAGTATTTTAGTACCACTGGTAGTAAGTACATTGAATTATTATATTTCACAATTACATCAATTTACGCCATGATCCCACCAAAAAAAATCTTAACCAGACCAATGAGAACTATGCCACTAGATCCCCATGCATACATCTTACATTTTAGTTACAGCTTATATATTTTTAAATTTAATTTAAAAAAAATGTTTTTGCCTAGAAAATAAATAGATATTTTTCTCTGTCTTTTGAATATTAAATTTAGGCATATTTTGATAATCATATATAAACTTATTTTACAGAAGCTGAAGCTCATATTCCCAAGCTAGCTGCAGATTATTTAAAGCCCCAGGAATTTGGACAAATAATAACAAGTTACCTTGGAGAACTCACAAATCCAATTGATGAACCAATTCAAATTGAAACTAAAGATAAACCAAACATTGAGATGATTTATGAATATGATACAACAACTAAAAGCAGTAAGAGACATTTAACATTAGAAGAATTCAAATGTGATGCTCGAAAAGAATCTTCTTCATTGTATACTACACCTCGGACATTGTTGACAAATGATAAATGTGTTGACGTAGAAAAAGTTGAAGCTAGTTTACAAGAAAATACAAGCGTTGTTTCACGCAAAGAAGCGTCTGCATTCATTGATACAATTAATGATTATCCACTTGCTATTCGAATACCGAAACAAGTTTGGAAAGAAGGATACATGTATAGAGTCAACGACTGTTTTTATGATGATAATGGAGAATTTTTATATAGAGTTCCAGGTTTAATTAAAGATGAAGATAAACAACAAAAGCAATAATAATATTCATTTGATTTGATTTATAAATATGGTATAAATATTGATATAATTGTATATTTCTTTTGAGTATGCCAAAAATACTATTTTTATTTTTTAAGAACATTATTCAACTTTAGTGGTATAAAAACAAATTTCATAAACTAAAAATAAGATGTATTAATTTATTACCACTTAAAATGCCTCGGTGTATTGCCCTCACCCTACCCTAAAAAACCACTGAACACCATATATAGAATTATGTTTGAAATGGAAATATTGCCTTTCTATTCGAGTGAATTATATATTGTAAAGACTATGACTTGTTGACACGGTTGTCACAGTTAACGACTGGGATACTTAATGAGTTAAGAATATTAATGCAAACGTTTTACACACTGTAAATAAATGTGGATAGTTGTTTTAGAAATATAATTACTTTAATTATAACTAAGCCAATTTAAATAATTTAGAAAAATTTAAAAAGTAATGAACACCATCCATTTAGAACACTAGACATATTTTACCTATTTAAATATAGTTTCAATGTAAATTTGTCAAATATTTAAAATCAAATGAGATACTTCTAAAAGTAAGCACGCAAATAACAAATACTATACATTTAAGGTGGCTACAAGTTAATATAAATTGTAAACAAAAAAAATGTAAAATTGAATCTACTTATTTTTAGGTTAAAATTATTGATATGTAGATAAAACTTTGTATGAAAGTAAATTAGAAAAAAAAAATTTATTGTTATTAGATACAATTTCTTTAAAATAAATCACAATCAGTTTATTAGAACAACAATATTATAATACATTTTACATTTATGCTTTGTTAAAATACTGCTAATAATAAATAATTATCATTGAACAGGATTGATCCTTTTACCTTTATATAAAATAAATATCAAAATTAAAATACAAATTATTCAATAGCTACAATTATAAATAACAATTTTGATTGATACATTGTTATTTTTCTAGTTAATAGTTGTTGATGTTGTATCAACCAGTACATTTACTTATATCACATAAATTAAATCTATATTAGTATTCTAATTAAGCTATATCATAAAAACCAATATATAATATAATTTTACTGATTGCGATATGACAAAATTAAAAATATTTTCTTGTTTCATACAAATTCTATTAAAATTAAAAAGTATAATTTTTTATTTTATAGTGTAAACATATAAATATTTTTGTACAGAAATTGAATTTGATTATTCATATAGCTAGGCCAAAAACTGACACAATAACATACATAGTTTTGTTTTCCCACCTAACAGTACAACTACCATCTGTCAAGTTATCCCAATAGCACGAACTTGCTGCATGAAAACCAGCACCGTTTTTTTGCATGATGGCGCATGTCACTGCCAAAAGAAATGTGTAATTAAATAAAAAAATTAAGTTACAAAAGTTAAAAATCAAATCAGAGCCACCTTTACACCGTACAGCAATTTTAAGTGGATAATTAGGGGGGGGGGGTCATTTTGAACTCAGATATGGGCTTCGTGTAATATTGTACTGGTTGGCAAAATACCTAAGGCGAGCTCTGAATCAAATAATTTCAAACAAAAAATTATAATTATTTCTACTTCACCCACCTATATATTTAAAAGGTTTGGCCAATTTACAAAGCCTTGTTAGGCAGTTTTCAACTACAGAATCTGTCCATTTATTTACCATATTTTGTTGGTATAATTGACTGCCGATTGAATGTTCAATTGAATCCTTAATAATATCGCTGACTTCATCTACCACAAAAAGGGTCTAAAACAAAAATATTTATGAATATACTTCATTTCATTACCTACTATTGCAGGACTTTGAAGTTACAACTAGTTTAACGAATAATTTATTTTACATTGTTTTGATAGTTCAATTAATTATTATCAACAATTTTAAATCAACTTTTCAGTAAAACATATTTTGTTTCAATATGATTGTGAATTATGTGCAACACATTTTTATATATTTATCAGAAATTACATTTAGAAAATTCACAAATATATAAAACAATATAATAATAACGTAATACATGAACTATTACCCCTTCGTTAGCTTCAACCATCGTTTATTCGTTTTCGATTTGATTTGAAATAAATAAATGTGTTTTTATGATATGATGTAGGTATTCACTAAAAAGTAAAACTGAGATATTTGACTTTTTCTAGTTGTCACGGCAATAAATGTTTAATAGTAAATAATTATATTATATTTATATCGATAATAAAGTATACTATATAATATTATCACTGAATATGGACTCTTATCTACAAAAGCGTTGCAGGGCCAATCATATGTTTTTTGACTCTTAACTAAGGATTATCACAATTCGTTAAATTGAATTAGAAGTTAGAACACTTAGAACTCGTAATTTTATTACGAGTTGTGCAACGCGTAAATTCTATAAAAATAATTGTTCAATGCATAATAATTACGAGTTCTAATTCAATTAAACGAATAGTAATAATCCATAGTTATGAGTTAAAAAAAAAATTATGATTGGGCCTTCAACGCTTCTATAGAATATAAAATGTCTATGATATGATAAATTATTATAATTTGTAACAAAAACGTTTTATCATTTTATAATTACATCGTAACATATTATGAAACGTTATTGTTGTCACAATATCGATAACATGTCAAAAATAAGAAACATTGGTATTTTAGCATACATAGACGCTGGTAAAATATCAAACTATTTTATATTTAGTCGTCAAAATATTGATTTATCAAATAATTTACTTTGTATTTCGCTATAATAAGTGAACTCCTAATTTTTAACAATATTGCCCAGTGCTGACTATTTTAAAAATTGATATTTATTTCAAATTATTTGTATTTTTGTTTTATGCAACTGCTAATCTACTACCACTACCGAAAGGATGTTGTTTGTTTTATTCTGGTTTAATACATAGCATGGGAGAAATAGGTACATGATGGTGGCAATACAGTTACTGATTATTACTCTGTGATACGAATCAAGAAAAAAACATAGGCATAACTAATTATTGATTTACAATTTATCAATTGTGTAGTAAAATCCTTTGTGTTTACTTAAATATTTCACAGGGATCAACATTACTTCATCTGCTGATAACCTTACCGTGGAAAGATTACAGTATTAATCTAGTAGACGCTATCCTGGGCAGGGTCGGACTGGCGTCAAAAGGGCCCAGTTTGCTCTCTGCTATCTGATCAAAGGGCCTTTTCTAAGGTTAAACTAAAAATTATGAGCTCCGCTCTCTACTTCTCTATTTTTGTATTTTAATAATATACCAATTATATGGAATGAAAAAAACACATATAAATAATAAACATTTTAGATAAATGTTTAATATCTTATACATATTTTGGTATTACAAAATTACTATTTATAAATAAAATAATTTATAATAGTTTGTTTGACCTTAAGAGGACGCTTGTGTTGTCTCGTCTTGATGTAAAAAATAGCAAAAATTATTATGAGGGGGAAGAACCACGCAGGCTGTGGCAGGAGCGGCTTGTAAGTATAGGTACTAGGAGCGACTGCTCCTGCCCTGAAAATCGGGAAACAAAATGTTTTAAGTTTAACAGGTTTATTTATAACTCATAACAGAAGATCATTCAAGTAAAAAATAAGTGTATCTATATCATAAGTTGTAAAAGTTAATGAAAAATTTAACTAAAAAAGAACTTACAATATTACCTACATTGATCCTAGTAAATGTAACGATGTAGTGGGTGGGTGCCGGGTGGGTTGCTTATAAACTTACTCCTTGAGTTATGAAGACTCATGCCGCCACTGGACTGTGGTCTAAGCTGAGTAACCATATATTTAAACTATAAAAAGGATAACATTTAATTTACTGTTTTCGTACCTACCTATTTGTGAATATCGAAAAAATAAAATCGAAGGCACATAGTAATTGTTTTTTTATTTATAGGTAGTGCGAACATCATCATTTAAATGTAAAGAAACAAAAAACTTAAATAAATGGCTTGTTAAAGTTTAAAATCACAATTAAATTTATAATTTAACTTTAAAACAGCAGTTTCTAAAGTTAATTAGAATAGGGTTGACGGTTTTTTAGATATACAGTCTATGTCAGATATATCTGATATAATTAATCATACCTCAGACCTCAGTGATAGATTTCAAGTTGTTAACTTACTTAATAATACATCGGAGAGCCTAAAAGTGACATCTGGTGTAGGTACCTCAAGGTGCACATTTATCACCGCTTTTATTTATTATTTTTATAAATACCTTACCTATCGAAGATTACCTATCATCTCGCCTTGTATAATACTATTATTTGCTGAAGACGTTAAATTGTTTCATATTCATTCAATCGCAATCCCTCACTATTCTGGAAATCTATTAAAAATTTAAACCAGAAAAACACAGTACCCACCACTCTATTCTGGAACAATGATAAGGTTGATACTCCTCTTGGTTCGGCTAACCTATTCTCTAAGTACTTTTATTCTATGTATAACAACTCTATTTCTCCACCCGTCAATATTTCTAATATTAATACTATTCCATATGAACTTCCTTCTAATTGTCACTTCTCCCTCGACGATGTGCAACTTGCACTCAACTCTTTAAAAAACACCAATTCTAATGGCCCAGACGGGATTTCAGCACGTTTACTTTTTAATTGTCAAGATTCTATTGTTTATCCTTTATTCCTACTCTTTAGGCTATCTCTTGATGAGGGTATCTTTCCAGCTGCTTGGAAAACATGCTCTGTCACCCCTGTTTTTAAATCTGGAGATCCCTCACTCGTTTCTAATTACAGGCCTATTTCCATCCTACCACACATTTCTAAACTGTTTGAGTCCATCGTCTACTCCTCAATCAAAAGAAGTCTTAATCATATTCTAATGGATGAGCAGCATGGTTTCCGTAGTGGGAAATCTACTGTCACTTGCAGCCTATCTTTCACATCATATATATTAAAAAGCTTTGAATCTGATTGTCAAGTTGATGCTGTGTTCACGGACTTTAATAAAGCCTTCGATACTGTCATTCATAGCCGCCTTATTTCTGAACTGGATTCACTTGGTATCGGTAATCCTTTACTCTCATGGCTCCAATCGTATTTAAGTCAAAGAAAGCAATTCGTAAGAGTTCACGGCGTTGACTCTGACTTATTTATTACTCCCTCTGGGGTCCCCCAAGGAGGACATCTCAGTCCTCTTCTGTTCATCCTTTTCATTAACTCAATTAACAGGTACATTTCATCCTCTAAAGTTCTTCTATTTGCCGATGATATTAAATTTTTTTCAAAAATTACATCTCCATCTGACTGTCTTCAACTTCAATCAGATCTCAATACTTTCTCTCTCTGGGCCCAGCGTATTGGCCTAACGCTCAACCTCAACAAGTGTCATGTTATGTCATTTCATAGAAAACGTACTTGCATAATCCATCCTTATTCCCTTAATGGCTCTACTCTCGAGCGTGTATCCACTGTCAAAGATCTTGGGTTCTATCTAACTCCTTCTCTTTCTTTTGAACACCATATTGATGTTACTGTTGGTAGAGCGTTAAAAATTCTAGGGTTCTTAAAGCGCAACACTAGCCTTTTCACGTCCGCTACTTGTCTTCGATCCCTCTATTTTTCCCTTGTCCGCTCTGTCTTAGAATATGGCTCAGTTGTATGGTACCCGTATCTAGCCAAGGACCAATTACGTTTAGAGCGTGTCCAAAACCGCTTCCTTTCCTACGCCGCTTTTATACTCAATATTGATCACCCACCCCATGATTACCTATCAGTTAGAACTTCCTTAGATATCCCTACTCTCGCATCTCGTCGTATCGATGCTGACCTCTCATTCATCACCTCCCTCCTTAACGGCTCAATAGATGCACCGAACCTTCTGTCCTCTGTCTCTTTCCGGGTTCCTGTGCATTTCACTAGAAATCACTCTTTATACCTTGTCTCCTCTCACCGTACTAATTACTCCCATAATAATCCATTAGACAGAATGCTCCGCCTACTTAATAGCTCCTGATCTGTAGCTGACTATATTATTATTTATCTCTACTGAATGTTTTTGTCTTTGTTTTATTTTACCTTAGCATGTACTCTTTTTAGCTGAACGCTGTTTAGTATAAGTTTAAACTTAAGTCTATAATTATAACTATATTTTCCATGTACTTTATTTCATTATTATCTCTTCATGTTAATCTTCTAATTGTACAATGTATCTATAAATTGCCGTTTGGCGTTAAATAAATAAATAAATAAAAATAAATAAAAACTCAAGAGTCAAGATGACTGCACTGCAAAATTCTATAAATAAACTAGTTGATTGATCATTGATGTAATTTGGTTGGACTCTATACATTTTGATAAATGCAAGGTACCTAGGTAATAACATTTTTCAAAACATATAGGTAACAAGATTAATTTTCATTAGGTACTTAATTCATAACAAATGTCTACCTCGAGTAGATCTTGTAGAAGATTTGGAATTTTCATTTGTACCATCTCTATATTTTAGTACTCGTGTTGAACTCATTACTTGCGAAGCACTGAGTACATAGGATTTTATTCGTCGAAATGCTTCGGACTTCAATCAAGAAAGTTGCCACTTAGTGTTATTCACATAATTATATAGTTCGGCCGATTTTGGTTTATAACTTAGCTGTTATATGGTCCCTTTATATTCAGAAAGACATACATAGGACTGAAAGGACCCTATAGTCAGATGAGTATTAGGATTTACGAATATTGATGTTTTTTTTATGGATACTTATGACTTCAAAGAGTTACGAATGATGATGCAATCAGAATTTGTTAGCCACACAGTCAGGTGATGTCCGGAAATGTAGTTGAAGAAATATAATTATTTTTTAAATATTGATCAATATTTCATAGCGTAAAATTAAACTCATAGTTGTAAATGATCTTAATGACAAATATTTTATACCTATCCAAAAATATAAAAGCCTATAGGAGAATAAACTTAGTTGAACTAAGTTATACACTTAAATTTCTCTATAAAATATGAGTGTGTAATATAAATATTTATTAAATAGTGATTCCCTTCGCCTCACGGCTCCGGTCTTCAAACTCACTGGACCCCTCTGGACCTTGAGTTGGATGAGGAGGGGGGGACATCCTGCCTTTCGGACAGACGGATGATCTATAAGAAAACTTAGCCTTGTTAGTTAAAGTAAAACAGTATATAGAGGCTGACTTCATAGAAACCAAGTCCGAACGACAGATTCTGATTGCACCATTGTACTTAAATAGTCAATATGAGTAGGTAAGTTCCAAAAATAAAATAGAAAAATTTACATGGGGTGGTAAAATGCATATTAGCCCAAAAACTGTTTAGAATTTGGCCCATTTTAGGAAACCAATGAATTTAGGGGCTTTGGTGGTACTTAGGTTAGGTCTATCTTAAGATAGATCTATCTTAGTCCGTGGGTTAGGTTAATATGCAATAAATAAGTTCAAAGTTCTAAGTTCAACAATGGAATGTTTTAAGTTTCTAGGTTATATGTTTTTAATAACAAAGTCACAAAAATCGCTTGAGAAGAAAAATATTTATATATCTGCATTTCACAATGTCATATTGTCATTTTAAAATTTAAACTTGAATAATTTCTTATACGAGTTTATGTGGCTTTAAGCGCTATATATTTTTTTAAATTACAGTAAAACAATTCTCAGCTATGAGTAATCTATTATTAAACGCTCAAGCCTATTTAAAGTTTTTAAAAATTGCATGATTTTTTGTTTTATATGTGTTTTTAATATTTTTTTAATCGACGTAAAAACCGCTTCTGAAGAATCTTGTATACAAATAATTGTCAAGGTCTTTTAAAGACTAAAAAGGTTGAACATTTTAAATGTCAAGCACAAAAAGGTGCAAAATATTTTGAGTTAAATCGTGCAGATAAAAATATGTTATTTGCTTTTTATTCCCAAACTCAAATTACCAACTATTTTACATTCAATTTGCACCAGAAACCATCCTCAGAGTTAAAGATTAAAGCATTTTCCTAGTCCTAAAGTTGTCGAACACAAAAAAAACACATCATTTTATGGTAATTGGTAAAAAAATATATATAAAATAATCAATTAATTATGTACCTATCAGCTGGTCAGCTCAGAATTTTTTTAAATGACAAATTACAGACTGCTCAGTGCTGTCAAAATATTGTGCTATGGTGCTGAGGAGGTGCCTATGTGAGTACTGAGTAGCGATTTAGATTACATAATCTTAAATCATTGTGTAATACTGAAATCACTTATCGGTTTGGTTAATAATAATATACACATGGCTTTTTATAATAATTTATATAACTCAAATAAAGTATGATCTAACAATTAATTGATAATCTTCCGTGACCCGTGCTTGTGAGTGTATTAATATTTTTAACCTAAGCAGTAATACCCCAGAATAAATACCTATGTATAATATTAATAATACTTATAAATAAGTAATAACTTCTAGCAAGGCACCGTCGACTATAGGTCTTTCATTCTGTAAAGTCTACAGGTAAGCAACAGGTTGTCACATGTCTGTGATGCATATTTTGATGATCCACTGTTGACAGATATCTATTACTTGTGCAAGCCCATTAAAATTGAAGTTTATATTATTATAGGCCAGCCGAGTTCAAGCTACAGACACTACTATTTCATTTGTACCTACATCATCCTGTAGAGATGGCTACCAGATGGGGAATAATAGGCACCAGCAATATATCGCACGATTTTGCTGTGGCCATGGGAACATTGCCACGGACAGAACACTTGATCACATCAGTGGCGTCCAAAGACAAGGTGAGGTCTCGAGAATTCGCCGAACAGTTTGATATTCCCAATTCGTATGATTCTTATTCTCTCATGGCAAATGACACCGAAGTAGGTAAGATACCTAAATTTTTTAATTTTATAATTTATGATACATTTAAGTAGATAATATATGTATATATATGTATCATAACAGTCAATAGGTATATGATATTTATTAATAATTATTATGTAATGAGTAATTTGTAACAGACGTTGTTTATGTGGGCACCCTCAATGAACACCATTACTCTGTCAGTCGCTTAATGTTGGAACACGGTAAGAATGTTTTATGTGAAGAACCATTTTGTCAAAATACTAAGCAAGTCCAACAACTTGTTGAAGTAATTATGTCTTATATTTGTATTTTATTAAAATGTCTGGTTTTAATAGCTAAACGCAAGTTTACCTTTTTCAATATGCTGTTGATAAAAAAACAACATTTTTACTATTTCAGCTTGCGAGGTCTAAAAATGTGTTTCTTATGGAGGCCATGTGGATGTTTTTCACTCCGGCATTCACTATTTTAGGAGAAGAAATCAACAAAGGTACAATTGGTGAACCATTGCAAATAATTTCTTCATTCGGTACCCCAATGTCCGAATCACTAATTCAACAGTAATAAAAAATTTAGTTCCTCTCTTATAGTTAGTTAAAAAAATATTAAATAATTAATTGACCAAATTTGATAGACGAAATAGTGGTGGATCAATATTAGAATTGGCTGTATTCTCAGTTTACATGAGCCAATTCCTGTTTGGTCCTGAAAAACCACAAATCTATGGCACTTATGGACAGTTGACAGAATCTGGATTTGATAAGGATGCAAGTATAATTTTAAAGTATAGCAATGGTAAAATATCTACCTTTTTAAGCCATTTCAAAGTCAACCTACCTAATGAGGCAACTGTATTTGGAACCAAAGGAAATATTAAAGTAAAATTTAATTTAAAATGACCTATAATTATATATGATAGCAAAATTATTTTGTTAGTTACACGATCCATTCTGGTCAGCGACTAAAATTACTGTAAATGGAACAGACATTAATATAGACGTGCCTAATACAAAAAAAGCAACAAGATATGGTAATAGTGTGCAACTAATTTACGAGATTCAAGAAGTTAGAAATTGTCTTCTGAAAGGTAATTATAATTTAAAAAAATATTCATTTTGCAAGTTTGCATAAAGTATTATGTCCAGGGGCATGCCTAGGGAGGGGGGGAGGATCAGACCACCCCCGAAAAATAAAAATAATTATTAATAAGTTGACCATAATATAATATATATGTAGAGCTTGATTAGGCGAGGCCTGGAGATAGACCCCCCCCCCCAGGCATGCCTAACCTAACCTGATAATGTCCATAGAAATTTCAATAGAATATATAATTAAAATAGTTCTAACTCAATTGCTTGTACATGTATTATTGCAGGTTTAAATGAGAGCAGTATAGTTCCATGGTCGCTAAGTATTGAGAATGCCATTTTGGTTGAAGATATAAGAAAAAAATTAGGAGTAACTATTTGTGAATAATAGAAACCAACTTTGGTAGCTAATCAAAATTAATATAATTTATATTTTACATTTTATGTAAGTAATTGTTTAAATGAATATTATATTTCAATATTTTACTTGTATTTTTGTAATTAAGTTTATGTAATAACATATTACTTTTATGCTACTCAAAAATATATTACTTTGCATGCTGCTCAAAAACATATAAGTCCAACTATCAAAATTCATTAAATTATAGATAAATATACTTGATAGCATTATATTATACTTGCTGTTCCTATATACTATTGTTTTTTATTTTAGGTACAAAATATTGCTAAGCTGGATAAACCTGACCTCCCAACATCCTATAGACCTATAAGTCTATTGCCATACTTATCAAAAATTGCAAAAGAATCATCCTCAAACATATTTATCCGCACATAATATCAAAAAAATGTACTCCCATCCTCAGAATTTGGCTTTAGAGCCAAATACAGCACCACCAGGTCTATACAATAGTTGATGCAACCTCTACCTCTCTTGAAAACAAATGCTACTGTAATTGTGCATTTTTAGACATCTCCCAGGCATTTGACAAAGTCTGGCATGAAGATCTTCTGTTTAATCTTCGTAAATTTCTTCCTCTTACACTATTTCTTCTAATGGAGTCTTACAGACCGTTAACTAATTAGTGCAGGAGTACCCCAAGGAGGTGTATTTTCTCCTATCTTATTTAATATTTATGCTGCCAATCAACCTTCTACACAAAATACTATTTTTGCTGATTATGCTGACGATAAAGTGAATACTGATCCACTAATTGTCTCAAAAAATTTACAATTCCACCTAAATCTACTCTCAGAATGGTATGCCAAATGGAAAATTATAACAAATCCATTCACACAACTTTCATCCTAAGACACGGACTTTGCCCTAACGTAACTGTAAATAATTTACCTATCCCTGCTCATGACACTGTTAAATACTGAAGACTAAACCTTGATAAAAGACTAAAATGGCAAAACCATATAAGAAAAAAAAAGATTAATACTTAATGCTCATGCTCACTAAAAATATTACTTTCAAAAAATAAATTCTCATCTTTAAAAACCAAACTTCAAGTATACAAATCTCTTCTGGAACCCATATGGACGTATGGAATTCAACTATGGGGATCGGCAAAAAAATCAAATCTAAATAAAATTTGGGCCTTCCAAAATATTACCCTTCGCAAAATCACAAATGCACCACCCTTCGTTCTTAACATAACCCTACACAAAGACTTAGGTATTAAAACAGTAGAGGAAGAAGCTGCTATTTTCTATAAACGATTTTATAATAAATTATTAAACCATGAAATCCTCTAATAAAAGGATTACATATTCTGTTACTTCCTGGAAATCCCCGCCGCAGGGTGAAAAGGAAATGGTGTAGGGATCATCTAACCTAATTCTAATAAGTTATAAGTAATTAAATAATAAACAAGCTAAGTGCTACTGATGGGTGGCTCCTTATTCATGTTACTCCATAATGTTTTGTTACCCTGATCTTACATATATTTATTGCGCTTAATAGTATAGATTGTGTATTTCTTGTAAAAAAAAGGTATAAAATGAATATCAACTGTTGAGAATTACTCTCAACAATTATAAAATATAAACAATAAATATCAAACAGTACAGTAAACCTAAATAAATTAATATGAATGGAACCATATTAAGAATAGTAGAGTCCCTTATATCTAGAGGGGTAACAACATTTCAAACCCTGATGCAAATAGTAAACAAATATCATATACATAGATTAAATCCTGTCACATACCTAATGGCTTCTGCTAGAGCTGGTGCAATTACATCAGGTAAATAAATACCAATTACCACGCCACTAGTTTTGTATCACTAAGTAGAAGATTAGTAGTTTATGTACTTCCCAATGTCTGAATAATATTATGAAAGTTTGTATGAATTTATTAGCTTCTTTCTAGGCTATCTAGGAAAAATAATTTTTGAGTTTTTAGTATAACAATCTTTAAAATAAAAATTATTTTTTAATTTTATATATTATGTTGTCCTAAAAATTAAATATTTTTCCTATACAACCAAGTTAAAAATTTAATTATTACAAACCTTTTGATACAATTTAAACAGACCACTGGTAGTACTTGGAAAAATTTTTCATTTTTGCAGTTTCTTCAAGTAAATACTTAATTAGTACATTAAGAGGACTATAAGGAGTGTTTGAGTTAATATATCATAATTTTAAGTGATACTAGCTTTTTAATTTTTACGAACACTAAATAAAACACTGTACACTCTGTATATAACCTAAGATTATAGTTATTGACTTTTAATTTAAAAAAATTAGTAAAATAGTTTTTGAAATCATGAGTAAGTGTTTACCTTTTTTGGTTTTAAAAAAAATTAACCTATATCTACTATTCATATAATCTCAGAATAGGACAATTTCAATTGACTTAAAGATATTTTGTTCATCTACAAAATGTCAAAATATCATTTGTTATGCAATTTATGACATTTGTTTAAATTTTCCAATTTTACTTAGGAAATTAGTCTGACAAACTGTATTTTAAAAAAATTGTCTTTTTTCCCTCTACCAAGAGAATACACTATACGGTACCATTTTAGGCAAGAATTAAAAATTAGTAGTTTGAAAAAATTTTTAATTGCAAAAAAATCAAATAAAGATGGTTTTCTTTCATATATTATATAGTAAAGATTTTGACGAAAACAAAAAAATTATCTCAAATAAAAAGTAATTTAAGTTTATAATCATTGAACTATATGCTTCATCATTCATCATCATCATCGTCTTCTTGAATATAACGATAAGGAATTGAACGATTTATGCACTGGCGTGTTGGGCGAGAGCCTCCAGCTACTGTACTGTCCGACCAATTAGTTTCATCAGAGTTTAATTCAGAACGGCTATCTTGTGATCTTATTGATCTAAATAAAGAATAAAAATAGATATATTTTAAATAACAAGTACTGAAGATGATATGGGTTCATATATATATAATCTTACTTAATTATCTTTGATCTCCTTTTCTTTAATGGTGCTTCATTCTGTATACTTGGAGTTCTGTGAGTATCAAAAAGTAGTAAACATTGATAAAAAAATAATGTTTAATCAATTTTATGATTTCAACTAGTAAGTTTATTGGTATGAATTTAAGTTTTTAAAAGTATTTTATCTGATAAAAATTAGTATTAAAAAATATTATACTCAAATTTAAATTATTTAACAAAACTCAATATACCAAAATGCATAAGTAGACAAAACAAGAAATAATTAATATTCAACATTTTATATTTTAATAATTATATGAATTAATGATTAATTATGTAATATTTGAATTATCATTAAAGTATAACAATATTTAAATTGCATAAAAGTTATTATTTTATCACTTACCACATTAAAACTAAGTACTTTTTTTTTTGGTTCTTGTTATCGAGAACCGAGGGAGGAACTGCTATTGGCATTGCTTCTCCCCCGGTCCCCATCGTTTATTGTGTACATATACAAATAAATATATAATTAAGTACTAGAGTTACTACATCTTGCAAATTATTTGCATGATTTGCATTTATTTATACTATTCATATAAATTATGATATAGGTAAATATGTTTTCTTCATAATGTTGATAAAATGAAGATATTGTTGAAATGTAAAATGTAAAAATATATTATATAATATATATCTTAAAATATCAAACTAAATTTCATGCATATTGAAAATAATATTTTCCATACATATAATTTAATAAAAAATAACTGTAAAACACATAGCCAAAATAAAATTATTATAATTATTATCAATCACATTTATCAAAAGCATGCATTATTTATATTCATTTATAAGTAATTGATTTACATTAAATTAAATTAAAAGATTCAAATCTACTAATTTAAAAAATCAAATTAAACACAAATTGGATAGCAAAATATATTTTATTACAAGATAGGAACACACAACGGTGCATAAAAACTCCAAGATGACATTGGTGATAACAGCTTAAATTTAGTAACTGAAAAAAATAAAAAATTTAGCATTGAAAATTTAATAAAATAAAAATAATAAAAGCATACTATATCGCAAAAATATTACAAATAAAAATAATTCTCCGCTTAGATGCTAAAGCATTAAAAATTAATGTAATTCAAGTATATAAAACATATAGCTTAATTAAAACTGTAATGGTTTTATTACCCAAAATCTTGATCTGACCCTTCATCATCTTCGTCATCATCTAAAAAATAAATGTAGAAAATAATTATTTATATTATTAATTTTTTTTTTTTATTATTTTTTTATTTTTATTATTAAATGGTTTATTTACAAGTTTCTTTTTTGTTTCTACGCGTGTATGCCCGCCGTGAAGTTACTGGTCCAGGTTCAGCATCACCATGCATTAAGCTGTTTCTATAAATGACCCAAGGCTGCCAATCTTCACTGCGACTTGAGGGGACTGCTGAAGTTATGTGTTTATCCAAATAATTAAGACTAAAAGTAAATAACAGTTAGGATAAGTAACTTTAGAATAGTATAAATTCAAAATATCCATACACAATCCGTTTATCTTGTTTAAGTAGTTTGTTGGTGAATTCAGCTAATATCTCCAAAAATGCAACATGTGGTGGTGGCACTGACGGATCATCTTGAACAATTCCTTCATCAGTTCCTACAGCAAATAAAACACCTTCACGGTGTAAAGCTGCCATAGCTTCACGATTTTTTAATGCATCCAATCCAAATGATAAAGCAAATCTTTTGGCCAATTCCTGATATAAAAAAAAATTTATTCAGTCAATTTGATTTAGTTTTGTTAATCCTAGTTAACTATACCTTTAAACTGCTGAACTCTTGAGAAGATCTTGATATACGGAATGTGCCACAGTTGATTTGTAGTTCTCTAAATGATGTTATTAAACTGACAACCATAGTTCTTGCACAAATTACTTTATTAATTTCACGTGCCTTTCCAATTGTAGTCTTAATAATATCTCCATATTCATTATATGACTAAAAATAAAAAAAATAATCACGAATCAAATCCTATTTATTGATTTAATGATAACATTTCAATTCATACTTTGACATAATGCTTAAAGATATCTGCAGCGCAAGTAACCGGAATCATCCCATACACAATTAGTTTACAATAAGATGCTAAAAAGTTTCTTCTTTTATGTAGTTCTTCGATTTTTGAATGTTCATCTTGAACACCTGTTTATTTATTTGGATTTATTAGTCTAAGTCTATTTTTCAATATTTAATACATTGGAGAACAACCAATATAATAATAATCACCTTCTTCTTCATAAACAAACACATTTTTTTGAATAAAATTATTCAATAAATCTTGAAGTTCTTTGTCAGAATCATAAATTAGATTTCCCAAGACTGGATAATGTTTAACACCCAATTGGTTACAAAAAACGACAAGTAAGTCACATATTGATATATAAGCCTATGTAAACAGTATTCATTAAAAATAAACGTTCTACGATTCACTGGATATAAAAAAAGAAAAATACCTCTTCTTTGAATAAAGGATTAGTAGAATGCGCCAAAATTCCTCGAAGTACATCCATAAAATCAAAGAGCTTAGTCTTAACTTGCGCCACTTGTTCTTCTATATCTTCATTACGTCCATTTTCCAAAACATTTTCAACACTGTGCAATTCCCACATTGTAGCAAACATACACGCAGAAATGCTATATTTGATAGCCTTTCATAACAAATAAAAAAATCAAACAATAATTAAATTAAAAATTTATACAAATATTAAATTACTTCTTCCGGTAGTGGTTTTGAACCTTCGTGGGCCATTTTTAAGTCTTTGAAAATAATATCCCACAAATTCCATGGCCCCAAGTTATGACATGAATAAAATATAGAAATCTTCTTCACACTATTCACCACATTGTAGATTTCATCATCGTCAGGTTTTTCATTCTAAAAATAATTTTGAAAGATTAAATAAATATTAAATATCACTAAAAAAAAATGGTTCAATATTTCATGAAAATAATTTATTTATTTACTCCTTCAATTAGATTGTTCCAATCATCCATAGCTTCTCTGTGTTTATTAGTAATGGTGTCCATTAGTGTACTTTTTTGAACACTACACCTGGTAGCTAATGTAGAATTGTTTTTTGAACAAAGAATTTCTAAAGTTTTGGCGCAAGTTTCAAGAACTTCATCGTTTTGATGTTTGTCAGTTACCAAGTGTATTTTTTTAAGTAATAAATCTAAATTCTAGAGTAACAATAAAATATATAAAAAAATTTATTTCACATATAATATGAAAATTTAGGAAAGAGGGTTATTCACATCAATTTACTTACTGATTCTTGTCTTGATGTTGTATAAATATCTAAATCAAAATACTGAGGTATAGATAACAAATTTATAAGTTTGTCAGCATCTGCCCTATATTTATCAATTAACGGGGGTAACACTTTAATAAAATGTTCAGTCAATCGCTGCTTATCGTCTTGAACTTGTTTAATTTCTTTTACTGACATCATCTATTTAAAATAATGTATAAATTAAAAATAGGTTTTCAATAAATATACATTTTGGTATCATCATGAAAACAATCAATATCTGCATTTCGTTAATATTTATATTTTATTAAAATAGATTTGAATATTGCATTTATTAAATTATTAACTAAATGATATATGTAGATTTAATAAAATGTGCATTTATTTTATAATATGACAAATGTAATTAAATTTATAATTTGATATTCAATAAAATGGATTATATATTCAAAACAGGGAAAAAGTTTTAATAATATTTTTAAACAATAAAAGATCTACCTTTCTATTTGGTCCTCGCCCAACAGGTGCTTCTCCAGTTGCTGCTTGTTTAATACAACACACCATAAGTTCAATCAAACTCGTTTCTTGTCTATCATCCATTCTCTCTTCACTTAAACCAGGTTCTTCTAACAATAAATCAGTCATACATTCCCAATCTTTCATCATTTCATTAGAATCGATCAGTGAATCAACCAAATAAGCTCCATGTTCATGCAACTACACAATTTTAAACATTAAAACATAATATTATATGAATTAATTTTGATTTTTGACCAAATCTTACTTCTGATTCAATGAAGAACTGAACTAAATCCCGTATCAAAGGTGTATTTGGTAAGCGTTTTTTTCCTCGTTTTGTTCTTACAGTTTTAGTATCCTCTTCTGGTTTGAATAAACGTTCATTTAAAAACTCTCCAGCAGCTTGAGCAACTGCACGATGAGAGGAATAAACAAGTTCATAAACATGTTCACAGTCTTTATCTGATAAGATATCGCGATGATGTCTTTATTACAAAAATAATATTTTTACTTATTAAATATAAGATAATTAAAATAAAAGTAAATGTAAAAACTAAACATTTTATTTACTTTAAAATACTGATGACTAATCTGACAGCTTGAACTGCAACATCATATTCTTTATCTAATGTCATTGCCACAATTCTATCCTTAAATTTACTTGTAAAAAGTTCCAATTTACTTTTCAATTCTTCAGAAGCATATAAAGGTTGCAAAGCCTACAAAAACAAAAAAAGAATAACCTTTTAGTCAGTTTAAAATTTCATCTTGGCTTTTATTTGTTGTTTATTGAATCAAGATAAAAGTAGAACATAAAATGTTTTAAATTTACAGTTTTTATCATTTATCCATCTATAGGCAATGCTTGTGTTGCAGATTTAAAATTATACAATACTATTGTATAGCAATTATCGTAATATAACAATAATATTACCTGTAAACATTTTAACCGTACTTCACCAACTTTATCATGCAAAGTCCAACCAATATACTTTAAATACGAATCATCCAAAAAGTTTTGATGGAATTTTTTCATCCAAACTCCTATTTCTGCCATACATATTGCTCTGATTTCTGGTAAAGTATCCCTGTAATTAATTATATATTTTAGCAAACTTGATGGAACTTTTTTATTTTATTTATACTAACCTATATCTGTGAACAAATACTGATTTGAACATATATGTTAACATATTTTTTATTTCATCCATATTTTCTTCAAGTTCTTGTCGTTTAGCCATTAACGATTCTAAACGATCACTTGCTCTTTTATCTCGAGCTTTTTGACGCTCAGCTTCATATTGACGTTGAGTATTATCCAAATTGACAGACACAATTAATGCAACATCAACTAAAGCCGTCATTAATTTCATGGCTGCAATTTAATCAAAATTGAGTATAATATATATTTCAATTAATTGGAGTAGATAAATTACCCGCAAGTGTAGCAGTATGTCTAAATGCTCGAACTTGAGAATCAGATAAGCCTGTTAAAAGTGATATCATGTTATCCATTAAATATTGATCATATATAATAGAATATTGGCACTGTTTAACAAGGTGACCAACAAAATCACAAAAATTTGATCGAAATTTTTTCCATTGAATTCCACTCATAATAAGAGGGTATTCTCCACTTTCCTAAAAAATAAATGAGCAATATAAAAATGACTATGTATAAATATAAAATTTAAAAAAATACAGCTATGAAAATTATTTTACTTCATCAAATTCTTCTGTCATTTTTCTAATAATTGCTGCATGCTCCATATTTTCAGACATTGCTGGTGTAATGACACCTTTACAACCTGCAGCATTGATAAAGAACTGCATCAATACCAAAAGTGCTTCATCTCTATTTATTTTATATTGTTCGATCCAATCATCAACAGTGACCTTACATAAAAAAAAAATATATATCAATAAATATTCTATACATTTAAGATTCTGAAGAGCAAAGAAAAATTTGGCTATAAATTGATATATTGACTGATGAGGCTATGATACCTGTCAGTTTTGACACTATGAGACTTGAGACCCTAAAAACTCTTAAGTCTAAACTTATTAAACAAAAGAGTTTCTTGGTATATTATTATTATAAGCAATTGTATAAAATTTAACAATTATGATCATTCCCAAAAGCGTTTTTACGGGTATGGCCATGTAATCATAGCCATACCAGCAAAAGTGCGAAATCAGTTTCTAGCAAAATTTCAGTTAATGTTGATAACATAAATATCGGGCTAGTAAAAATAGAAAAATATTTATTGAGTAACGTAAAGTCAAATTTTTTGGATTCAGATTTCAGAGACATCATCGAAACTGATGGATTATTAGGCAACAATCTACTATACTATCATAGTATAGTAGTTTATATTATTGAACAGAATTGAGGAATCAGAATGCATTTAAAGAATTTTTTGAGTCATTAAGCATATGTATAGGCAATCATTACTAAAAAAAATATAATAGGTTTTTTCACAATAACTGATTTCATACGTTATCTAATACAACATTTTTGTTGGCCACATCTGTGACAAACTAATTTATTTTACCTGTAAAGAAACACGTCCATTTCTAATTGAACCATATAATGTTCCATCATTTTCTAATTGCAAATCTACAGGTTGTATTTGAACATGCTGCTTTTTGGATCCTGCAGGTCTGCCAGGAGGTCTTCCAGGCTTACGCTTTTCTGGTTTCTTTTCTGGTGGTGGAGATGGTGACATAGTAGATCTTTGAGGTGGATATTGTGCTCCTATGACAATAACACATAAAATATAAAAGTGTAATCATTTAGCGTATTATATTCAATTATGTATATAAAACCTCTAGTCCTTGCTCTAGTAACTCGACCTCCACTAGGTGAATCAGAAATACCGCCACTGGGTGAATCAACAATACCACCACTAGGTGAATCAATAATACCACTACTTGTAGATGGAATTTGATTGTCTAAATGTAAATTAGACATAGCATCATGAACTGGCATTTGGGGGGATTGATGTTCTTGTGTATTTATTTCTTCATGAATAGATGGAGAAACATGAGGAGGAGGTGTTTCATATGTCATTCCAGTCTGTGATTGTTGAAGTGGCTGAATAACCGGCATTTGTTCATAATTATTATCCGACATTCCAGGTTCTGGATAGTGGTCCATATTGAAGACTTCAGATCTATAAATTAGCAATCATCATCATTACATGAATTTTCTTTTTTTCATTATTTTTTACCTTGGTGTTTGAAAATTATGATAATTGGCATAAGGGTTGTAATGTTCTTGATAATCTGATCGACTAGGTGTCATTGGGCTTGGATGAATAGAACTCCCTGGGGTAGATGGAACATCGTACTCCATTGGAGGAGGATCATCCATGCGAATTCGTTTACCTATACTTCGATGCATTTTAACTTTTTTATCTGTAAAATATTAATGATTGATTAAATTGGTACTTTTATGTAATGAACTTATTGTTTTACTTCTGCAAAAATTTTAATTTTCATGTGGTGTTTGTAATTACTATTTAAACAAAAAAGTAGTAACAGAAATCGAACATTTAAATTAATTTAATTACCTATATAGATAAATTCTGGTTAAAAAGAAGAGTTGTAGATAGAAATAAATTATATTAGCGATCTACAAAAACAGAGGTTAAAATTGTTTAGTCACAAAAAGAGTAGTTATTTGGTATTTCTTGTTTCTAATGGCTATGCCCTTATTACTAAAACTAAATAATCAACAATACTAAAAACTACACAATAGTAAAACATGTATGTATATTTTTTTTGTGGTTACCTGCCTATGAGGAGAAATAATATTAAATAATAACCTCATCATTACTATTATTTAGTATCATTTATCAAGTTTTACATTTTAATTTTTAAGTAGATTACAATAAATTTCAATTGAAACAAATACAATTATTGGGGGTATCTATCTTATTAAGTTATAACTAATATGTTACTTTGGTATGGAATTAAAAAGGATTATTATTAATTGTATATTATATTAAAGAATGGTAGTATATAAAATAGCTGTTATAAAAAAATGAATTAATAATAGTGTTAAAAAATCACAAATATTGAACAGTATGATATAGCCATTAAAAAATTTGGGATGTCTTTTTTTTAATGTCCCCAATGCATTTTGTTAATTTAGATTTGTTGTTTGCTACCTCCAGTCGGATTTTTGTTATTAGTGCCCATATAGAGGGATGGCAATGTCTACTATTATAGCAGCGATTTATATATTATATCAGTATAGTAACTTATAACATATAATAATAATACTATCAACTATGTACTAAGATCCTTACACAAAAATTATTCAAGTAAAATACAATTTTAGATCTCTAAGATGTTAGAATACTTACAAAATGTTATAGTTGAATAGGTATATATAATATTATGTGCTTTACAAAAAATTAATAATGTAAAATAATAAAATAATTTTGAAAACACAAACTAACAGCAAATAATACATTGCTCATTATTAACTTATAGGTATGTGTATTACAAAAATATACATCATTACAGGACCGTATTACCGCTTAGGCTGTGTAGGCTAAAGACTAGGGCGGCAAATTTTTTTTTGGTGTGACCCAAAAACTACGTTAAGATATTAGTAAAATATCAATACCTATGTAAATTAGGCGGTAAATTTATTTCAGCTTATGGCCGTCAAAATCCTTAATCCGGCCCTGCATCATTATAAATATTTATCTAAAATTAAATTTCGCGCTAAAACTGCTACGTAAGAAACAATAAAATATTTACCTGACTGATCAATTCCAAGTTTCTAATCTCATACAAACATATTTCATACACTGTTGGTTAAATGTCATTGACACCATTAACAACTAATTAAAATAACTACAGATGTATCACAAACAATTTACAAATTTGGAAAAATAAATACAAATAATACATACAACTATGGTACTTGTTTACTAATTCGTATTTACTTTAAGTGTGTACTGTAAGCTTATGTATCTGTGGTTGTACTCCAGTGTAATCATCTATTCTGTATCTTGGAACAGTGTCTGTACTTTGTATAGTCAACAGTAAAATAAGTTGTTAAAACATTACGCTTGTCTTTGTTTACGGGTATACAACACTAGTACCGATTTGGGGTATCACAATTGTTATTGTAAAATCGTCACATGATACAATCATGGGTAAATAGTCCTAACAACAATATGTGCTAAAATTCTTAAAATATCATAGAGTATAGACGTCGGTATTATAAATATATATAGTATGTTCAACTTTTTTTAAATATAATCTAATCAATATGCATTATGAATTAAAATTATATGTAGTACATTATATATTTATCAAGTGTCAACGAGGGGGATGGGGTGAATTCTCTTACCCACTCTTCTGAGCACGTCCCTGCTTTCACTCCACACCGTATACAAACCATTGAATTCCAATTGTATAATTATATTAAATTAAAATAATTAAATTATATAATATTATATATTATTTTATTATTTTATTTAATTCAACTATTATAAATGGTCCTTAATATAATATGGCTTTATGGATGATTGAATCTACTCCATAGCCTTGCCTATAGAAAACTAGGAAAGGTAGCCACCGATTAAACAGCCGCAAGCCACTAGAATAAAATAAAAGTATTTGAGAGCTAAGACCTGCAGGAAAAAAGGTTCTCAATATTAACTTAAATAAGATAAGATATCAAATGTAACAAAATGTGTAAAACGCAAACATATTTAATAACGTAGGTACAATAATGTCAGAATATCAGATGAAATTTTGTATGGGATAATTACCGTGGTACCTATGTACCTCCATAATTCATAAAAATTGTTGATAAAATGATCTATTTTATGAATAGTAAGTCGTGATTATTCTACGTAAGTATTTATTCATTGATTTACATTTCACTATTCTTGCTTTAATGCTTATAATTTTTTTTTAATCAAGTTTCCAGAAAAATTCTTAAATAAAATCGGAATTCAGCATAAAAAGATACGGCTTAATGGTGGAATTTTTCAATCGTTTATTGGATATAATATAGATTTTGAAAAATACATGTAACTATGAATTAGTTACCTAATATTTGCACTTCGTATCCACAAGCTATACCTATAATATTTTAGTTAATAATTATAGAATGTATTATTATTTATTATGTATAAATTCAATGAATAAATCAATAAATATTGTACCACTTATAGTGTGTACAATTATTATTACAACATAATGAGTTGCATTAATATGAATTGGTATTTGATAGAGTAACTATAACCTATAGATTTTAATAGACGTTGTTTCAATGAACAATTATTTTAATAATAACGTCAACTTACATGGAAATAGGGGGAAAAAATATCAATAATTTTATATAATGCGTGTATGTAATATACATGATCTATCTCACATATTATATTGTATAGAAAGTAGAATCAAGTTTAAATATCAGATTTCGTGCTTTATTTAAATGTATATGAAATTTTTTTCCTTCTATTATTGAAGCATGTCTTCGAATGTATATATGTTATTGCAATATTGCATATTTAATATGCTGCACATCATGATTGATAAAGTGGTTAAGTTTTGAGATTTTAATCGTTCATCGATTCTTATAATAATTAATTTCAATTAAAAAAGCATACCGTTAATTGAGTCTGATTAAAACGGGATCGTTGACTGCTGCAGACTGGAGTGAGCGCATGGGGGAGATTTATATATTGAAGTGTCTAATTAAGTCGCTGCGTGCGTTCGGGCGTGCCGAATATGGTTTCACCGAATTGGGGGGACCTCGTTATTATTTAAATACTTATAATGTTAACTGCGTCAATGCTGCTGATCTAAAATTGTACGTTCAATCATGCAGTACTTCCCGAATGTGTGCTTAGTCGCGGTCATAACGGTCCAATACGTACTGTTGTATGGACTGTACGAGTATATACATGAGGTGGACATCAAGTGTTCGGCACTGGAGGCAGCGGCAAGCCATCGGCCTCGCCGGGATGTGAATATCGCAGAGAACTCAGTGTCTTCGAAGACCGAAAGTTCCGAAGAAAAAGTGGAATTCATCAATCCGAATTTCCGACCTATCATCGAAAAAGAAACCAACGCTAAGGGCGAACCACCGAACGGCACCAAAGAGGAATGGTATTGGCTCAACGCCTATTCTAGGATACCAGTAAGAGACAGAGAGAGTGCATATTGCACATAAAATACGTAAAATACACAGCGCTTATCGTTATTATTATAAATATTATATTAACCTAAACGGTAAAAATATTTAGGTAGCTGCTCTTCAGGGTTTCTGCTCATCTACCAGAGACTATTGTCCACCTGGAAAAGAAGGACCCATAGGTCCTCGAGGGGAGATTGGTCCGGGAGGACTACCAGGCAACAAAGGTATCCAACTTATTTTTTTTTTAAAATTATAACTACCCTAAACACGGATTATTTTTATTGATCACAAAAACAAAATCATAAAATAATACCTTTTTATTTAATAATACTGTTATATTTAAATCTTAAAATAATTATTTTATTTTTGTAGCGTCTAATAATGTCGAATATCCAATAGGTTAAATTTAACCTTACATTATATTATAACTCTTTAACTCTATGTTTATTAATTATCACAATATAAATTGTATATAATTATAAGATTTAAATAAATGGTTCTTTAAAACTATGCGTCTATGCCTAATAAAATAATATAAATTTATAAAATATTTAACTTTAAAATAATGATTCTCTTGATAATTTATGTTTTAGGTGAACCGGGTCAGGATGGCCCAATGGGTCTTGAAGGTCGAAAAGGACCTACGGGACTACCAGGGCCGGTTCGTAGGTGCCATGCCATCTAAATTGACGTCATACAAAATGCTAGCTTTATTATTATGTATTAAACCATTTTTAATTATAGGTGGGTCCAAAAGGAGAAAGAGGGATGACTGGTTTCCCAGGAGCACCTGGTAAGGATAATTCATATTATAATATAAACTAATATAGGTAATCATAAAAATACGTCATAGTTTGAATTCTGATCACATAATAGCATACAGACATTTTTTCAAATATATCTACCCTTTTTTGCTTAAAATTCTAACTATACGTTTCATTTAGCTTAGGTAATGAGTAACTACTTAATTTTAAACTTAAGGCTAAATATATAGTTAGAAATTATATATAACCACTATATTCAGAATTCAGACAAATGTCGATGATTTGAAGTGTACAATTTCTAAATAAGAACTAGGTACCTACTTTAACATGGACTTACATAGTTACATTACCTAGATAATATATAGCTTACACAGTAAGTTTAACTTTACATTACTAGTTACATAATAAGTTTAATTGTATGAAATAAATACCTACATAAAATATGTTTATTTAATTAATTAGGTTTAGATGGACGCGATGGTATTCCTGGAGAACCCGGATTGGATGGAATGCCTGGAAAATATGGCCTTGATGGTTTGTAATTGGTTTTATAACTAAGTTTTATAACAATATAACGCAATATTGCAAAAAACCTTCAGTCGTTTAACGTTTTCTGTACATTTGAATTTTCAAGGATTTCTAATTCAAATTATAGTTTATAATTTAGTCAGGAAAGAATATTAAATTTGTTAAATTTGTAACTTGTAATGCATCGACATGGGGTCAGGGGATGTTCCATTCAATGGTGCAAATACTAACAATTCTAAAGAGGCGGCTTCAGTCTCCTGATATTTTTTATAACTTCATAAGTATAATATAATAATTGTAGTAGGAAAATCTGGGGATAAACCTGTTGTAGAAATGAATTAAGTATATTGTGTACCTTATAAGACTTTATACATATTATATATATATAGTATATTATAGTATATCGCTAGAATGTTGTTGATGGGGCTTGTAAATATTTTAGGAGTCTATCCCCCTAAACCCCATATTTGTGCCACTGCTCTCACTTTCAGATAAAACTAACCTGACGATTTAGCAAAATGCTGACACGTTTTAGCTAAGCTATGCAAAGAGATTCCAAGGTAACGCTCCTTTCAAACGTGTTCTTAACAATCAATTAACCAAATCTGTAATTTTGTGAGTCACATGCCTAATTCTTAAATCACAGCAATACTTTAAAAAATCTTTATTTGTAACCTATCAATATGCAGGTGCCAGGTAGTATATATTATTATACATTTGTAATAAACATCTATCGTTTATCGACGCAGTAAATATATTTAGCAAGTATATTTTACTTAAAGAATTTTTTCATAATTTATATATACTTATTACTTTTAATTATTTAATATTATTATCCAATATTTCTTATTTTAAAAGAGTTATTCTAAATGTGATTGTATTTAATAATTGAATTTATAGGTGTTCCTGGTACTAATGGTTTACCCGGAAAGGATGCAACATGCTTCAATGGTACCGATGGAAAGCCTGGTGAAATGGGACCATTTGGACCACCCGGTCCTATTGGCCCAAAAGGTTAATGGTTATTCATATTTTTCATATATAATACAATTATATTTAAAATTGTATGAATTAGGTTTAACTGGGCCGAAAGGTCGTCCAGGTAAACCAGGAGTTGATGGTACTCCTGGAAGACCAGGATTAAGTGCTTATAATTACACGGTGAATGGAACTCCCACTTCAGATTTTTTAACAGCTCCTAATATTATTGGACATTCTGAATTAAAGAATATCACTGTAAAAGAGGGTGATAATTTAAGGTTACGGTGTGTAGCAACAGGATCCCCTAAACCTACAATTGTATGGCAAAAACTTGATACTACTACAGTACCAATGGGGTCTTGGAGAGGTAATTGTTTTTAAAAGTATTACATTTTTTTTACAAGTTATTTCAAAATAAAATATATATAATTAAATTTTTTTACATCAGAGGAGACAGTCACTGGCCATGCTATTAATATTACTAAAGTTAATAGACTGCATATGGGTCGTTATAAATGTATAGCTGATAATGGTATAGCTCCATCTGCAATACAATATTATTCAATTGAAACGCATTGTAAGTACTTACCTTATTATATACATATTTTGTTCTTGTCGTTAAAAATTTTCGTTTGTTTTGGTATTGGAAATTTTTACTCCCTGAACAATTACGAGATTGCTAAAACAATTAAAAGTTAAAATTTAAATTGGATGTTATAAATTTATCATAATCATAATATGTAAATATTATTTTTTTTAGTCCCTCCACTTATTTCTGTACAAAATCAACATGTGGCTGCTGCACTAAATCGTTCAACATATTTTGAATGTGAAGTTGAAGCTTTTCCATACGCTATTCACTACTGGGAACGAGAAGGTGACATAATAGATAATAGTGATAAATATAGTATAACCAGAATAGATGTTTCCAATTATAAATTCATAATGCAACTGAATATATCATCGGTCAATGATGCTGATAATGGTACATATTACTGTGTGAGTAAAAATGACGAAGCCATCGTAGCCGGAAACATCACTTTATACAGTAAATATTTAAAAACAATTGTTAATATTTTATTCAATAACATAATATTTTATATATTACAGTAGTGGATCCAACTTTGGTAACACCTCCACCTTATGTTGACCCTAATAACAAAGTTAAGTTCGGTAAAGGACCCCCAGAGTTAGTTGGAGAATACGATATATGTCAACCACCCGTAATTTGTCCTACTTGTCCAAAATCAAAAGAAACAAAGGAGTGTAAAGAAGAATTTACAATTGATGACTTGCTAGGCCATCAGCCATTAGCTATACAACAATTACACAAAGTCACCAATAAAGGTCATGCTAATCGAACTTTAGGTAAATGCTAAATTAAGAGTATAGTAATAGGTTTGTATTATTTAGCTCCACTTACAACTTACTTAGGTACCTATAACTATGATGATTATTTCAGACTGTCAAGTATATGCAGTGGGTAAACCAGTCTTCAATAGGGTTTCGAATGCTTCATTTGGAAGTTGGATGAAAGATCCAATGTCGCGTGAATCAAACGAAACGATTTGGATGACAATAAATGAAATAAATTCACTTTTTCAATTTTCTAATAAGTCAATGTTTAAAGATAATAGACCAACAAAAACATATACCCTAAGTTACTCATTCCACGTGAGTGAAATATTATCATTTACTATAAAGTATTAGGTACTTAATATTTTATTTTATTTATTAACATCAAGCAACAGTTTTATAAATAGATAACACCATGTAATCATTTTATAATTTATTCTTAAAATAATCCTTATAGTTTTGATTTAATTAAATTAAATAACACAATTAATATTAATGTAATAATTTTCAATCGTCTTCAGATCTTCCAACTTTCTTGACTAACCTACAATATATTTTTGTTTTTAAAATTATAAACATATCAATTTCATACTGTGATTTTTATTATTGTTTCTATAGAATTGCCATATTTAATGTGAAGTTGGTCTGTAAGGATTAATAATAGTTATTCAATTTAATTGCATACTATTGTAATAATATGTAAATAATTCTTAAATATATATATAATATATAAATGTATTTTAGGGAAATAGTCATGCGATGTATAAGGACTCTTTTTATTTCCACGAAAAAGACAAACCAATAATTCGGAAGTTTGACATTCTACAAGAAAAATACACTAATTCTATGACGGTTCCATACTTAAATACTTCTAACCTTAAAAGTCGTTTATATACAACCAAGTAATAAAATTGATCATAAAATTTAAACGAAATTCAACTGTATACAGTTTAGAACTAGGTACATTAGTTTTTATATGTATATTCAGAATGAATTATGTAGATTTGGCAGTTGAAGAAAACGGCCTATGGGTAATTTATGGGCTGGAAGATTCAAATAATACAGCTGTTCTGCATGTAGATCCGGTGACTTTGGAAATCGAGTATGCTTGGAATATTAGCATCAAACATGATCGAGCCGGAGATATGTTTATTGTTTGTGGTGTATTATATGCAGTCCATAGTGTAACTGAAAGGAGTACAACCATTAGGTATATAACATGATGCATATAATTAATTTAAAAAAAATAAAAAGATTTTATTTCCAACTCTCCCATACATTAAATTGTTTTAATTTTAATTTAGATTTGCACTGGATTTATACAAAAACGTTCGATTAAACGATGTTGATTTACCATTCACTAATCCATTTGCACACACTACATTAATCCAATACAATCCACATAATAAAGAGTTATTTACTTGGGATCAAGGAAATTTGTTAACATACCCAATTAGATATAATGCTATGGGTCTAAATATTACGAACAAAGAATTAGATGACGAAATGATTCCTTCTGGTATAGAACAGAGTAAATTAAAATAAATTATGAAATATTTTATATTTTTTTTTATATTTTAAAGTATGATGTTATATTATATCATTGTAAAGACACATCAAAATGTTCTAAACTTATTTGAAAACGCAAGACTTATTATTTTTAATGTGTCTCCAAATACGTACAATAACATAATATTTTTAGATATTTATAATATTAAATTTTTTTTTTAGTTTATCAAATATAACCTACTTGATTGATATTTTAATACATCATATGTTATTATTTATAATGTATAAATAGGCATTGATAAAGTATTCTTTAAACAATACACATTTTGTTCTAATTATTTTCTTGTGAAAACTTATTGTCGAAGTATTTAAAGTATAATAATGTATGTTTAAATATTGCATGACTTATGCATCAATAGATAAAAACTATGTATATTACTAAATATATCATTGTATAGGTAAATATTTATAAATTGTAAGTATAGGAAAGAGGGATGAGATAAATATCCATACCGAATACAATAAAATTGTAAAATTTGTAAGTTACTTATAGTTATCTATAACATATAAATCATAATTAATGATAATTATTATTGATTTATTTCTTGTTTATCTCTGCTCATTTCGCAACCAAATTCTCTGGGTGAATGAAGTTGCTTTTGAGTATTAGCTAAATGTAATTATGGACAATATTGAAGTTTGCAGCGATGTACATGTTTTGCCTAAACTATACGCCGGGAAACACCTTAAGTTCGTGCGAGTATTTAAAACAATATATTACTAATCTTTATATTTTATATTCATTACCTACACATCTTATTTTTCAAGTATTTACACCTATTTTAGCGTAGCTTATACTCTAGATATGGCATTATGGGTATTTTATATTTTTGATTACAATAATATACTTTAATAGAAATTGGTTATTATCAAGTCTACTCGCTGCAGTCTTAAAACGTACTTTTTTCCAGATGTTTTCAGAAGCGAATTATGATTAAAAAAACTGCACAGTTGTCGTATCAGTCGCTAGATCAACCCGCGTGACATAAAATAGAAATTTATTGTTCATGTTTTTTTTACGTTTTTTCGAAAAGCATATGCAATAATATATTTAACGATGAAACTTCATAAATGGGGATAAATGCCAAAAATATCAATTTACATTAAATTAAGAGCAATAAAAACAGAATTTGTAAGAGAAACACGAAACACGATTACTGATAAATGATAATATTAAAGTCTTAATCATTATTAACAAATAAATTCAAATAATGGGTATTTGAATAGCTTATATAATACAGAGTGTATCAAGTCTTCGTCCTACTTCAAAAATTTATATTTATATTACAAATGAAGGTATAAGGGTGAAATAAAGTAAAATATATTCTTAGAATAGTCAAGTTTTATTTACTTTGGTCACAAATGTTCAATATGACCCCCACCGTCCGCCCGACGTACATAATCTATACGGTAATCTAATTCGATCCAAACGTTGCTGATCATATTTGGTGTTTAATTCTGATTTTAAGCTCTTTCAAGTTTGTAGGTAATGGTGGGACATACACTTTCTCTTTTACGTAGCCTCATAAAAAAAAAATCACCCACTGTTTGGTCAGGGGAAACGTGGTGGCCAGGGATGAATCGCTTTCTGTTGCGGAGTCGCCATAACGAAACAAAGTAACTGTTCCTAGTCCACTAACCATTACGGTGCCAAATTTATCAACTAGATAACTTAAAATAAACTAGGTTATCTAATCTTTTCATTGAGGACGTGACACCCGCATGTGTTGTCTCCGTCTTACCAATGTACAACATAGCAAAAACTGTTTGGCGCGGGTCAACTTTTCTCGCACAACATTTGTTTTAGAACTACCAAATTTTCACAACACGTTAAGAAGAACTTTATCTGTGCAACAGTGTGCTTTTTTTTAATTACACTATCCAATCATTTTTTATAAGCAAATGAAAAAAAAAACAAAAAAATAAAATGTTTAGAAGCAAACAACTTATATTGTATTTATGTTATCTAAAATATAGGTACGCTGTTGCATAGATAATTTTCTACTCTCTATGTTCAGAAATTTTATTTTGGAGCCATTACTACAAACCACGATTATAGATATACTATCTATAATCGTGCTACAAACATAGAAAGTTGTCCCGCCCAAAACAATTTTTGCTATGTTGTATATTTGTAAGACGGAGACAACACATGCGGGTGTGACGTCCTCTTAATACATTGGTCATTAACCTGCGATTAACTGTTGGGGAACTATATTAGTTCGTAATCGGATGAAGAATTTTGAAAAAATAGTCTTTTTATTCTTATATACTTACTATAAATTATTAAAATGTTTATCTCTGAAAAAAAAAATCGTAACAATTTAAAACAAAGATTCTCATAAATAGATCTTACAGCTGCCTAAAAATACCAAAAATACATTTGTACAACATTTATTATGCATACACATACCAAATTAAAATGTCTATGGATTTATCATATTATAATATTGTATCTATCATTTATATTCTATATGTCAACCTTTTTATGTAACAGATTGTAAATTGTATAAATAAAACAAAAAAAAAAAAAATATGTCAACCTCAATCGTCGACATTTGTCGAAGACAATTAACGATTCTAATAATTTCATTGAATAAAAAAAATTAAATGAGCCAACAATAAACGGACGAGTCGCTACACAATTCTTTAGTACTTAATAACTAATTATTTATTAACTTTATCGGACTAAATTTACGTCTAAAACCTTCTCTGTAAACCTTCTCTTTAATTTAAAAAAAACTGCTCGACCATCCAATAAGTAGTTTTCTTGGTTAGCGCGCTCGTAGAAAACCCTTTACTATTTTATATAATAGCATAGTCTATAGATAGATTATCTTGATAGTTTGCACCAGGAGTCTCCAACCTACGGTCCGCGGGCCGGATCCGACCCGCCAAGCTAATTCATGTTTTGAAAATAATGTATTAGTTTTTATGGTTTTAAATTATTTTTTATTGATCTAATTATAAAAATTGAATTTATTAATTATTTTGTTTGTTATTCATATTATATTATTATCATAATATATTCATATTGTTATACAAATTCATATCCAATAGAATTACTTAACTAATAATAGAAAAAATCGTCGATGACACTTATCTGACTTACATTGTACTCAGAAGTTACGCAATGGTCAGATAAGATACGATCGACTTTTTCTGCTATAAAATTATAATAATAAGTTATTAAGATTAATTTTTATTAAAACTCAGAAATAAATCATTTAGTGAACAGTGCATTTATCAAAGTGTTGATATACGTGAAATATGTTCATTATATGCCGTATATTACCAAAATATTCTCAATCTCAAACCCTTAAAATATGTTCTTTATGCAAAATACATTTTTTCCTGTGAATTCTGTGTTTTATGATTCGTAAAGATTTCTCACTCCCATTTAAATGCATTGACTAGAAACAAATATGTATAATCATAAAAATCTGACCTCTAATAATAACGCTATCGAACGGGTGATCGACGAGTTTTTCGAACTGTGTAAGACGTAAGTCCACTGAAATATTGGGTGTATAATACTGAATCAGTTTTTGATGTCAATATTTTAGTTTTACATACTTACATGACTACTTGAGCAGACGTTTTCAAAAATATAATACGTCAAATCCAAATACAGAACTAATTTAAGTGAGTACATTTACAAGCGACGCTACTAATTGGAACCACAGAGTTTGACGCAAACTATCAAGACATTTAAAAAAAAAACAAGCAGTTTTAAACGTCTCACTAAGTAACTTACCCGTATCATAATAAAACAAATTTTGAATTATAAAATTATATAAATAAACATACGTTTTTCTAAATAAATCTTATCTCCTCCCGAATTTCATAATCTATCATCTATTCTTCTAAAAATGTTGGCCTTTGATGCCAAAGCGTATTTCAAATTTGACCCTCCGTAAAAATAGGTTGGAGACCTCTGATCTATACTATTGGTAGTTGGTACGTATACTGTTTCACACAAATGTAGTTATGGACAATATTGAACACTTCTGTAATGTACCTTTTTTACCCATACAATTATAGTTTTTACTACATTACTATTTATTATTATTTATTACTATATTCTGTGATAATAATAAATATCGTAGCAGTGAGCAGTCGTTGTTCACCGTTCAATTAAACAGCGTTGTAGTTGTTATTCGCAATAAATGACATTCGAGATAGTGTTGTATACGCACTACGTAGTATTAATGATAAAATATCGAAGTAGTATAATGTCGTAGCAGTAGTAGTACGTAGCAGTAAGTTGTGTCACCCCAAATAGAGTTTGTTTATTAAAGTTTTGGGATTCCTTGCGTTTACGGTTAGTATCAATACGAGCATGAAGGCGAAAAAATGATTGGGCGTCATTTGTGTCGTTGAACAGCTATTGGACATCTGCTTTTGTTCTGTTGAAAACTAACGATACGCCAATTTTGGTTGGATGCGCTAATTTGAGCGGCAAATTAATTCGTTTGGATTGATTCTGAATCGTGAGAATAACATAGCCATGTCCGTCTTCTTGGTGAATCCGTAAGTGTTAATGTTCGACTGTAGAATGTTGTATGCTGTAATAATAAACGTGTTATAATTGCAGGTCCACAGAAGAAGAAGAGGAAGACAATCCGACCGAAGATGATCCAAACGCGATTACAATATCCGTAGAAGAGAACAATCAAACTTGCAATGTGGCCGCACTAAACCAATTTTGGCCCAAAGCAATCGAAGAAATTAGAAAGATTGGAACAGTAAGTTTATACATTCTATAAAATTATGTTTGGTTGTGACAGAACAGTTTTTTTTCAAATTTTGTTTAGTTAGACTTAAAAACACAAGCATTACCACTAGCCAGAATAAAAAAAGTGATGAAATTAGATGATAATGTGAAAATGATAAGTGCCGAGGCTCCAATGTTGTTCTCGAAAGCTGCAGAAATATTTATCAACGAATTAACTCTTCGCGCTTGGATTCATACCGAAGACAACCGACGACGGACTTTACAAAGAAATGATATTGCTATGGCAATCACCAAGTATGATCAATTTGATTTTCTTATCGACATAGTGCCTAGAGAAGAAGCAAAAATTGTTACAAAAGAAGTTAAGACATCACTGAATCCCGAACAAGTAATTATCATTTATTTTTATTAGGTATTTGTATTTAATTTATCCATAATTCTGTAAGATATTTCACCAATAATTTATTGTAGAACAAAAAATGTATAATATTAACTTTTTATCAAATTTAAATTTATTTCAACCCTAGTTTAGTTTATGTAAAGAATAAAATAATGACTCGTTATTTTTCCTTTGCAAGAAAAATCTATAAATCGTAAATAAGTTTTTGTCAATAACAACAATGAAGACTACTATAAATTGGTCAAAAACATTTTATCTCTTGTATCCAGCCCAAAAATTTATTTATAGAATAAATTTACTTAATCCAATTACAATATTGTGTAAAATAAAAATATGCAAATTAGTATAGGCTATCCTTTATTTGATGGGACCTGGGGAGAAGCAATGCCAACAGCAGTTCCTCCTCGGTTTTTGATAACAAGGAAAAAAAGGCTATCCTTTATTTGTTATATTTTTAATATTCTTTTTATTTTTAAAAATACAAATAATAATTTCTGTTCAGTATTATTTTATTCATTGTAGTGGTAATATTATACATGTTAGCATTTTCTTATCAAACTATCAAACTACCTACTTATTAATGGTGACTTATGATAATTATTGGGTGATTTAAATTTGTTTGATTATGAAATATAATTAATGTTCTTCTACGTTATTATTTGAACAGTATATTTTCATTAATTAATGTTAATGAAGAAAATAAACTTATCATTCTACCAAATTAATAAAAAAATATTTTATTTCTACCTAATTTTTAAATTCTAGGTTCAGTACTATTTTCAACTTGCTCAACAACAACAACAACAGCAACAACAGCAACAGCAAGCAAATAATGCATCAGGGTCAAGTGCTGGACAGACAATACAAATCTTACAACCAGTGAACAATCAAGTAGTATCTTTAGGGAATGGTACTCAAGATCAAGTAAATATAGAAAATGTATGTTGTGTTATATAAGTATTTATTAAATTATAGGGTTGTGTAGTTAAAATTAGTTATCTTTTGGTTAGGTTAATTTAATATTCTCTTATAAAATATGTTTAACATATCTCAAGTGTTATAAATTATATACATGACTTAGTTATAAATAAGATCGTAATTAATTTTTATTTTTACTACTAAGTTTAACTTTTAATTAAAATTACAATTCATAGTTTTTTTTCTGTCTTAGGTCCCCCAAGATATTTTCAAGCTTGCACAGTACTTTAGTCTCTCTATGTCTTTATATTTCTCTCTTAGTGCATTAACTTACTATTAATAAAAATATTTTATGTTTATTAATGGTTCATGCTACCTGGCATTATATTATTAATACATTTATAACATTAAAATAAGCATATTATCACTATTATTTAATTTATTTATATTTACATATTAACCCACATTAAGGGCATTATTTAGGCATTATTTACCAAATAATTGAAGGTTAATTTTGATAATTAGTATAAATGTAAATCCTTCTCCCCATACATTCCACTAAATATCTGCCAGTGTATAAGTGTTATGCCAATAACTATTAATAAATTAGTATTTGAGGCTGAGGATTTCTAGTTTTTTCATGTTTGTCTAGAAAGGTTGCAGAACAATGTGAGTGATGTATAAATATGATGTATCATAACACAAGAAGGTTATATTTACCCCAACTATTATTTATTACCTTGGCAATAATCAATTTAACATTGTGACAATAATTTCCCAGTGTTCCTGCACAATATAGTATTTTCTCTGGCTGTGACACATAACCGGACACTAGCTTATATGGTTGCTTTTGAAACCAAACAGAAGCAAATGCCTACCTTGTCCCCCCTGGCAAAAGACACCACCCCTATTGATCGTGCAACTAATTTTAGTATAATTAGTTTTTATAAATTAATTAAAATATCATTTTTATTTTTTGTTGCATAAATATTATAATTTAGGTACCATATTAAGTGTATATTTTTCGTTTTTTAATTATGTGAATACATATTTTAGGATTTTTGATACTGAAAGTCCTAGTACTCAGCTTTAATAGTATTATACACCTATTTTATTTTTGAGGATTAATATATTTTTTAATTTTTATTACTTTTTTACTTAGATTCCAAATAATACATCAAATATTACAAGTACTTCAACCACAGTAACAGGTAGTCAGCCGCCACAAGTTATACAGTTACAGGGCAATACTCAGGCACTAAATACAAACTCAAATGGCGTACTTCAATTGGTACAACAGGTTATTACTCCAACTGGAGAAATACAACATATACCCGTAAGTGTTGATGTTTATGTAATCATTAATATTGAACATGATACACAACATAATTCTTATGAGTTAAAAAATAATTTGTATAATGTAAAAATTTTTAAAACAGTCTTAAGTATTACAATATTTTTGTGGAGGGTGTTGAAAAATTTGGCTACCTCCCAATATTCCTCTGCAATTTTGTGTACATAACTTTGTTCAAAATAAGCTCACCGACTTTAGTGCATGATTACTGAGCCTAGTATTGTGAAAATGATACGACAATGCAGCTCACTACTTATACACCTCGTAGTATCTTAATGTTCAACAGCTCATCATTGGGATAATTTATGATAGAGGATTAGAGGATACGTGAACTCAACCAATTTTCATTGGTCAAGTAGTTAAATTTAGTATAGCTATCTAAATAAATTAGTGTAATATACATCCTTCCAATTTTTATGTTCTGACATAGCTAAGATGTTTATATCATGATTGTCGTGTTATTATTTTAAACCAATATATATATATATATATATATGTCTTAATATCATCCAGTGTATAATAATAATATGTAGTGTAAAATCAATGCTATTTTAGGTAATAATTGTTGGTTAATTTGTGGAATTTAGCCATTTACTCCAACTCATAAAGTAGATTAATTGTAATCAATTAAAATCAACCTTTAAACATGTATAAGCATTTCAAATTTTTAATTTTTTTTATGTGCTGATAAAAAATTATATGCTCTGTCAAAAAGTTTAAATAATTAATATGAGTCCTCATAAGTCTTAATTACAATGATTTTTAAAATATTAAAATTACATAAGCATAAAGTTTTTTATTCGGTTTCAGTTTTAATATGTTGATAGGACTGAAATCACTTACATTTTGCAAATTAATTTGTAGTTAAAATGTATACAATTTTCAAAATAAAACAAGAAGTTCTTCATAAGATTTTCTTACAGCAATTTTAAATTTGAAATATTGCATAATATTATAGAATATAGATCATTTTTGAGCGTAACTAAAGAATGTAGTGATTTTTAAATGTTGTTTTTTTCCTGTCCGCCATGACATTTTGGAGCAGTAGTAAAAATGCTTGATTTTTTAATTATAAAATATAGAAATATATTTTCTATTAACTATTCAATTTTCAGCATTAATTTTGATGAATATATTTTTAGTAACCCTTACCAGCAATTAGCATACTTCTGTTCCATATTTTCTGTTATTTAGATAAAGATGCTTTATTCACTTTTTTTATTTAGATTCAAATAAACTCCAATCAACTGCAAATGCTTCGTATGCAAATTCAAAATTCTCCTCAATCACAACAAGTTCAAGTAGTTCAGTCGCAACCTCAAATCATACAAGTAAGATACTTATACTAATATTTTTGTAATTACCAACTTAATGTCAAAATGGTTTTTTTTTAAGGTGGCCTCACAAGCTAATGGACCAACACCAGTTTACATATCTCAACCAAATATCAATCCATCTTCAAGTCCAGAATGAATTATTGTAAATAAAAAAAAGTGATATATTTTGTAAAGTTGTTAGTAAATTGTATGGTCATTCAAAATTAAAATACTTTATTTATTTAATTCTTTGTTTTATCTGTGAAATAATTTTAATGTACAAATATTGTTATAGGTTACGAACAATTAATGTAACACATTTTACCAACATTTCGTTCATGTTTATTCAGATTTCAGTGTAAAAGTGTTTATCATAAATACCTACATTTATGTCTGTTAAACTTGTATTAAATCCTCGATCCTTCTTTACGATTTGGCAAAAAATCATTGTTATAATTTACAACAATATCAGAGCTGTAAATAATTTTTATCATTAGTATATAATTTTTATTTTTTTTTTAATCTTATCTCTTATTTTGTATTAATCATTGCATCATTTAATTTGTTCTTTGAAGTTTGAAAATATATTGTTCACGGGAATATTTTATAAATTCTCATTTTGAACTGTTACCATATCAACCATATGGCTGTAAAAAATCATACCATTCATTTTTAAACATTTTTATTTTTAATGTATGTAGATAACTTGTACATAATTTGCCATGATATAAAAAATAAAAAAATTAAACATCAATTTTATTTTTATAACGCTGTAAAATATAAATTGTGTAGTAAATAATAAACATATAAAGAGACAGAATAATTAAACTAGAGGCAGTATTCATTACTAAAGTGTACATACTCATATTTATAACTCCAGTTACAACATTGGCGAGTAAAAAGAAAAATAATAAATTATCATTTACACTATCTATAATGAGTGAAACTCTATTGAATTCGCCCATTTGTCCCATCTTACGTAAAATAACAGTTATGAAGTTTTCAATCATGATTGACATGAATAATAGATATGAAGATATAGATAATACCCAATAAACATAACCGGCATTAGCTAATCTTCTAGAAACACCAAAAACAAAACTTATGATGAATGTCAATAAAAATAAAGCAATAGATAAAGAACCCGTTACTATTAAGAGGAACATATTGTTTATTAAATGATTTTTATTCATAAAAATAGACAACCGTGATTTCATTGACAAGGAATATAAAAATATTGCTTCATAGCCTATTAATGATAAAATGCCTTCACGGTTAGCTGAGAACAGTGTGTCTCTAGGAGCATCACTCATAATCCAATCTGCTAGACCAAAATTTAATGCCAACTCATAAATAATGACCAGAATTGTGGCAATACCAGATAGACAACAAGCACTGACAAATGGTAAAATAAATAGATTAATTACTTTTAGGAAAGCCAAAGTCATGAAAAAATTCCAATGTACACCATATTCAAATACATAGTGATGGTAATCTGCTTTTGTTACAAAATATGTACGACCAATTCCCAACACGAGTAATGGTAAGATTTGTTTGAAAACTTTGAGTACATTTTTACTCATATTCTGTGGGTTAGGAATAGTAAACAATAATGCATTAGAACAAACATAACATCCTACACCAATATCCATTACACCGTGTCCATAGGTTTCAGTTTTAGCGAACCGCCGTGGAAACACATTGAAATCTACTGCCAATATACAAAATACAGTATATGTATTGAGCATAAATCTATAGACAGTTATGTAAGGATTTTTTTTTGTTTTAATAGTACTTGATGATATATAATTGTGATTTAACAACATCCATGAAACTGCAACGCCAAAGATTGTAACGTAAATTAAGAACTGTTCGACTGAATAATCTGAAAGCAACGTGAAATTAAACACGGTTGGCAGCACCATTGTAATAAATTCAAAAAGAAACATCCAAACTGTCGGAAAGTTGATTTTTTTGCTGTGGCCTGTACCAATTGACATCCAAATGAATATGATTATATGAATGGGCAGTGGAAACAGAGATGTGTAAATTTCAAGTAATGATGAGCCTGTTTGATTTGATATGGCTTCTCTATGCAGTTCTTTATACTTGGTATCCATTGTGTGAATGTGAACATGCACACGTATCACTATTAAGAAATAAACTCGGTTAACAATACAAAACATAAGAACGGCAACCACCAGAGGAGTACTCAAATAAATAGTATTTACCCAAATGTAGGAGTTATTTTATTCAGTGATCTTATTGAGACATTGAAGCATGTCAATCGACTAAATTTGAATTTTAAATTTGTATTAAATTCTCGTTACCTACATTAGTAAACGCCAACGATTATTACTTATTAGTGAGAAATTGCTTAGTTAATCATTACCAATATAGTACAAAACTAAATTGCCAGAAAGCTATAACAAAATATATTCAAGAAAAATGAAAACAAGTTATGGTTACAGCATAATGATTAATGAATTAGTGATTACTAACCTACTGAGTAGTGAATAGTGAAAATTGAGTATGGAGTACTCAAATCTCAAGTACCGGTACTGGCTAACGACAAAAAGTTACAACTATGGCCTAGGAATATTGACTATATTATTCTTGAAGACATTATTGTTTCCGGAAAAAATATTTAAAATAATGTGATAACGCTATCATTTGATAGCATGTCGATATGGCGCGAAAATTAAAAATATGATTTTGCCCAGAGATTCCGGTGGATTTTACTAACATTTTCGTTCATATAAACCCTGTCCGGACAATTACAAAAAAAAAAAATCAGTCAAATCGATAAATTTGAATGAAAAATATTGACCAACATAAAAAGAATCTCGTATTCAATTTTTAAATCTTAGATATAAAAATAAAAAATTATATAAATTTCTAACTCAAAGTATAATTTGCCAATTTTCGTGATTTTTACGAATTTCGTCAAAATTCTAAGTCCAAATAGGTACTCAAAAAAAAAATTCTATGCATTTAGTCTCAACTTTTTTTTAATTTTCACTAACAACTACTTACGAGGAACCTCGTATTAAATTTACAAGTTTTTTGACCGATCGAAATATTTTTTATCGATATTAGTTTCAAAAAACAAATAATCGAAAAATTCATATGATGCCTATAAATAGTTCAATATAAGTCAACATTTTTTGAAAATTGAATGGTTTATTGAAAATGCTAACAAACATTTAGTGAAAATGTCATGTATCTCCTTTCATTTTTTTTTGTAGTTCACTAAAAACCAAAATGGATTTTTTGGAAAACTGGTTTTGAGTAAAAATTCCCGATTTTCTTTAATTTTTTGTTTGTTTTTCTAGTCGTTTTTGAAAACTATTGAGAATTTTGAATTTTGACCTCCCTTTTGCACCAACTAAAATCACTTTCCTTACAGAAAATTTGCTGTTGAAGAAAATAAAAGCAGTTTACTGCCCCAAACCGTGATGACAGGCACAAAAAAAAATTATATATATAAATAAATAAAAAAACACACATCATTGTAAAATCAATACATTCATCACTCCGTTCAGAAGATAAAATATTTAATTGAATTAAATTCAATTTCCAATAAAATCAAAATACACGATTCAAATAAAAAATTAAAAATGTGTGCTTTGTATCAAAATAATTAAAATAGCATCTACCTATAAATTATAAAGTATATAAAATGTCCCGTTTTTCGAACCTCTGTCTGGTTGTCCCCTGGGGGAATCTTCGGAACACTGAAATGTTCTGTTTTCAAAATGCAGACGAAAAAGTAACTAAAATCACTAACACAATTTATGCGGCGGATGAACTAAATACCTACCAACAATTTTTGGAATACAGTAAAACAAGATAACTTGCCGGAATGTCTGCTACCGAAAGAGTCTTTCAGTTATATATACCACTGCAAGGTTATTTCTAAAGCATAAAAGCAGTTTTAAATAATTTCTTCGAGTATTCAATTTCGGGTTATGGCTTTTTTGGTTATGTGAACACTATTCGATTAAATTTGTGTGCTGTAAGGGTAGATCCAGTATTTTAAAATATGTGTACTGTTTTATCCTACGTGTATTTTGTAAATTTATACGGCGAAGGGTGACGCCCTTAAAAATGATTACCTACATTTCTAAATTTTTAATTACTGAAAAATCCTGGAGTATTTTCACTTATCAGTTGCTTAAAATTTAGTTAGACAAAGTTATCTAAAACAACAGTTTTTATAATTTCAATAAAAAAAACTAACTCTGGTCCCCTTTCAAACCCGTATTTATAAAATATTGTACCTATATTGTTCAATTCAAAATTTAAAAAAAAACGTATCTTCGAAAGTTTTCTGAAAATTATGATGTAGTCCCCAGCGGCCCAGCCCCAACCATATCCCCGGAGCCGTCCTAGGCGGAGGTATTAATTATTTATAGTAATTCGATCTATATACTTATCGGTAGGCCATTGCATTTAATACGTTTGTATAGTTCTATGCTAAATATATTTTGCCCATCAACTATATACTTATTACAGAGTTGGTTATAATGTTATTTGAAATAAGAAAACGTTGAAATTATTTTATGTTCATGTGTATCGAATAGTTTCAAAGTTATCCCGTAGCTGCTAGCTGGAAGTATCCATCAATCAAATTGAATGTTTTCTAATTTCAATAATGTATTAACAGCTAAGGTGATGAATAGGTGTTGTATAATAGCTGCGGTGTTACGACACCATGGCAACAAACAGTACAACAATACCACCCAATAACATATGAGCATCGTTTACTTTTGTGTTTTGGTTATGATTGTTATGCTCTGTGTGTTTATGATGTTAGTGATTTAGATGATTTAGTATTTTATACTGATTAAATACTAAATTACCCGCATGTTCGTACAATAAAATAAAATAAATAAAATTGCGGTAGTTGTAAAAAATTATTGAAATGGTTTAAAACCGGTATTGTATACCTTCATATTAAACGTTTAATGTAATTTCTTACATAGTTATGCAGATACGGTAAATTAAAATTTCCAACAAAAAATGACTACTAACGTATCACCAAGTAGATCAAATATAATGTCTTCGTCGCATCCAAGTAAGGGTTCTTTGACAGATCGGCCAAGCAGTTGTTCTAATAAGAGTCTCGTGCACAATAAATCATGTCCTGTACATTCAAAACATTTATCATACAAGACAATTGGACAATGTCATGATAAAATCGAGGAACTAGAAAAACAAAACGCCCGCCTTGTTTCAAAGGTATGTGTAAATTTACTACATTTACATAAAACTATCATATGCAGCAGTTCATTACCTTTATATTGATGCCTAAGTACCCCATGCCCTGATAATTTATGCATTAAAAATTCAATGTTTCAATAAATACTGTCTTTATAGATTAAAGTATTGAAATTTCAACTGAAAACATCATCTAATTTATACAATAATATTCATCAAAGACCAGAAAAACCTTTATCAAGACATTCACAAAGGTTTGTATAAGTTTTAATATAATTAATTACTACATTTAAATGTGATAAATATTCAGTTAACTTGTATAGGTCAACACCAATAAAATTACAAAAAATTTCAAGATTGTCTAGAGTAGGTTTTGATGAAAATGAAAAGACTATTAAACTTCCCGAAAGAGTGTGTATTTTTTCATTGGAAATAATAACTAAAAAACTAATATATTAAGTAGGTATATATACATTATATGTATTTATATTTATTATGTGTGTATTTTAGAAATTTGAAAGCACAGAATCATTTGATAGTGAAAGTAGCTTAGTAGAAAATAAAAGTAAATTTAAAGGGAATATTGAACTAATACAATCTCACAGAGTTATCAAAAGTATGGAGATTCAAATGGAAACTATACAAGCTCAGTGTAAAGCTTTTGAACAAAATATAATGGATATTAATGAATTGTTGGATAAAGAACGTGATGAACATGGTATGGTTATAATTTACAACTTAGTTATAGTTGGATATATTTTTATTTTATTTTAAATTTGTACATTTAGACAAATTGAAAGAAATATTGATTAATGAAAGACATGCTTTAAGTGAACTAAAGCCAAAATATAATGCTTATAAAGAGACTAATAAAGTATTAGAAGAACAAATTCGTGACTTACAAGTAATTTCAATCATAAATTGTTTAGTATATAATTATTACGTATATTGATGGTCATGAGTTAATATTATTAATATAATGATTACAATTTAATTAGAGAGAAAAGCTATCACTCAGAGAACACAACCAGAAACTGCTACAACTTACTTCCAAGCCACAGCATCAAAATAACGGACTAAAGGTTAATTCTTTAAAAAATTAATGTAAAAATGTTGTCTCAAAACAGCTTAAGAGTTATAAGAGCTTATAAGTTATAACTAATATTTAAGCCAGTGTAATTGTGTGAAATAGGTACCTATCATTACAGTATTTATATTTTATTATTAAAATGTGCATCTCGGACACGTATAGGGTACCTATGTCATCTTATTCTATTCGCTCAGTATTATAACGGAGTCCTGCCGGTAGACCGCTACAATATAGGTATAAGTGTATAACTATTTTCGATTAATTTACAACATATATAGTAATAATCCTTCAGACATAAACACATACCTTACGCGTACTGAAGTCCGAGCAGTCTCGTTTCATAAATTTCTCCATGTATTGCACCGCCAGGTCATCAGTAAAGTAAAATATATTATTTTACTTCAATAAAATATGTTGAACTGTACTTGGTTCCTATTACTAAGTGTCTTGTCTAATATTATGAACATAAAAATCATCTCGTTTTTATTTATACACTGTACCAGTGATGGACAATATTGTAATAAAGTTATTTGTTTAGTTATAAAAAATTAATTTCATTTAATAATTGCATACCTATTTTGGGGGTATATTCATATGCTCTGAATTCAATGCTAATACAATTTTTTAAGCATCTTATTGCAATTTACGGTGATACATTAAGTTGAAAAATTTACTCACATAAACAAAGGAGTTTCAAAATATTTTTAACATAACAATTTTTAAGAAAGTTGAATACAAAAGAAGAAAATATGAAAATTATAAATTGCAGACTTTTATTGTCTCACTGTCTGTTGTTCCGGAACAACCACAGCTTTCGTACAAATATAATAACTATTTTTTTTTTACAAATATTTATATAGAAGCTGTATAATATTGAATAATAAGCAAACGAATGTATAATAAAACAAATATAAATTGATAAATAATTAAATAGGTACACTTATAAATAATAATTATTTATGTTAATTTTAGTTAAAAGAATTGGAGGAAAATTTTTCCGACACTCGAACTGGACTTTTAAAACAAATGGAAGAAAATAGTAAATACATCGCAGATTTAAAAGGGACAATACATGAAAATGAAGTAAAGCTGTCTAATTACGCAGATGAGAATAAATGCTTGAAGGTTTAATTAAATAGAAAATAAGCTTTAAATATGATATTACCTATACATTTTATTACAGAATCAACACTTGGAACTATCTAAAATATTAGAAATAAAAGAGAATGAAATTACAAATAGACATAAAGAAATTGATAATATTCTGCAAGAGAATGACAACTTAAAAAAAAAACTTGAGGTGAATATGTAGTACAACTATACCTAGATATTTTTTAATTTCTACTTTCTAGACAAATTATTTTATTTTACCTGACGTTATTATTTATTCAATAGACAAATAGTGCCATTTCAAAAGAAAATGAAAGTGAAGTGATCACAATACATCAAAATTTGGAGTCAGAAGAAAAAAGGTAAATTTAAGTTGATGAAAGTTATAATTATAATGCACATGGTAATATTTGATACATTTATATCATGTATTATATTATGTACCTATTTGTTAACGGCGTATTATGTAACAGCATACCTCACTTATATAGTCATATATAATTATGTAAATACATATCTGTGAATCAATCTCAATCTCAATAGTAAATTGTCACTGTTGCCGAGAGTATCTTTAAATAAAAATAACAATAGTTAATTGGTAGTAATATTTTTCCGTAGGCTAAAAAGTCAAATTCAAGAGCTTCAACAAGAACAATTAAAAATTAATCAAACGTTGAACTCTCAGTCTTATTTAAACACAATGCTAAAAGATAAGGTAAAAGTGTTCTTTTAATTGACTACGTTATTAGGTACTGATTGGAAATTATTTAAATATATGGTATTTATTAACGGTGTTTAATATTTTAGGTAGATCAAGCTGAACGTGATATAAAAACGGCAGTACAGTTTATTCAAATATGTATGGACCTATTTAAGGATATTACAACATTAGATCTATCTGAACCCCTTGTGGCCACTTTAGAAATAGTAGAAAAAGCAGTTTGTTCTATTAAGAAAAGTAACGAAATTAATGTTGAAAACAAGGAGTTCGAAGAACTAGTAAATGAAATCCTAGAAGTGTTGGTTATGTTCAGAGATCGGATGGTTAAAAGACAAACAATCCTAAATCAAGAACAGTGGACCAAAAAACCAATAGTTAATTTAATTACAGATACCATAGCTAAAAGTGAGGTATGTGAATAAAAGTATTGTTATTTTATATAGTTTTCCTTGCATAGCGAGATGGTTGATTTGTAATACGATAAATAATAAAAGGTCTAGGTATTATGACTAGGTATTATTTCCTTAATCATTTATTTTTTTTATAAATCATTTTTTTTCTTCTCATTTTGACTTTAAAGCTTGGTAAACAGATAAAGTATTACATTTTTAATTTATTTCATAGTGATTTAAAAAATATATTTTATATAATTTATAAGGTTAACAGTGAAAACAATAGATTAATCATCGACCTATTTTTAGCATCAGCTATTTAAAATATACCTGTAATTTAAAACAAATGAATCTTACTCCTTCTCCTAAGAATTACTGAACGACACTCGTATATAAAAGCGGATTTGGTTGATTTATATAAGCAATAATTCACAAATATAATGTAAATATGTAATTTGTTTTAATTGTAATACCTACTGTTTTGCCATTATAGGTAACTGATGAAAATATAATATAATTTATTATTATTATTTTTTTATTTGTCTTGAGTATCCGGCAACTATGGCCATTCTCTATTGTAGGGGTTGCGTAGAAATCTCGTCGGGCCAAGCAACTTTATTATTTTAAAATGTATAACTAACCAACGATTAATAGTTGCCTAATACGTCACTTATGTATTTTATAATTTCACTAAAATAATAAACAACTTACCAATTTAATTATAATATATAGTTAGGTATATTCATTAATTAATTTATATTTATAACTTAAATATCAAAATATAAAAAAAATAATTTTTAAACATTTTAGAACACTACTATAATTCGAGAAAATTCAGCACAACTAGAAATCAATATTAATAGTCTAAACTTCTCAACAGAAAGTATACAACATTTAAAGTACGTGTTTTGATTTTCATAAATACTTTGTAATAAATATTTGTAGCGTTCATTTTATTCTAAAATAAACTTATATTATTTATGTATATAATATGTTAATTCATAAGGTCGCTACAGTCGGAACCAAATATTTTTCTCACGTGGGGTTTTAAAGACCAGGAAGATGTAGCTTATTCACCTAGTCGTCTAGCATGGTCTGCTGATTTCAACTGCAGTTGTTTCTACCGTAGTAATAGTAGCTCAGAACTTTTACATTTTGTTGCAAAGGTAATATATTTTCTTAAAAATAAATGAAAAAAAATATCCCTTAAAAATGTTGTCATTACAGCATGGCTTATTTATCAACGTACACTTGGTAACGGGAAAATCGTCTCCAGTTGTAGCTGCGGGATTAGTGAATACCGTGGATTCAATAAACAATCCAATGATTAAATTTAATTTGATTGTACCAATCACGGGACAAAATATCGATGCAAAATTAAAGTGCTCAATACAACTTATTTGCGATTGTCATGAGATTCAAACGTATTCACAGATGGTAAGACTAAATAGTTTCTATTTGGCTAATAACAATAAGATAACAATGTATTTATGTATATTATTATCATATTATTATATTGTGGAACATAGATATTTAAAGAGTTATTTAGGATTTATCAAGTATTGTTTATTTATTTATGTATGTCGTATGTAAATAAAGTATAAGAATTAAGAGTTAAATATTTTTTCGACGGCGAAAAAATACGTACCTATTAAAAATTAAAATATTAAAAATAAGTAAGTATTGATCACAGTTGTTTTTTTAAAAGTTATATGTTCAAGTATTTCATTAATTCATGTTTTGTTTTACCACCTATACCTTCGTAGCGTATTTAGGTAATTCAAAATTTCCAACTATCTGTTAAATATTTTATATTTTATTTTGTTCACAGGTTGATGATGAATATAGTAATATCGGAACTCCTGTAAACAAAACATTATTGATACCATCTACGCCAAATAATTCATACTAAAAAAAAATCTTACAATAATTTAATAATTTTTACTTAATTTTTAATATACATTAATATTGTGATATTAGATTTATTGTATATTTACAAGGTGCTTCATGATATAAATATATATTTTTTTTTTTGTTAATGGCGTGGACTGTGGAATATAAGATGTACTTATAAATTGCAGTGGTATAGACACTAGCCGGTGAGTTAGGCTGGAGGCCCATAGTTTTAAAAAATAAATAAGAGTACACGGTTTGAAAATATTTTTACCTACTTCTTAAAAAATGGAAATCAAGACATTAAAAGCTCTAAGCGAAGCGAGGAATGTATTAATTTTGTTACTCTGCGTCCACAAGACCACTAACAACATTTTGAAGAACATCGTGGGACATCTACAATAGCAGTATTATTATAAATTATAATTAGTGTTCAAGCTAGTGTATATTATAATTTATAATATTATATATTAACCTATTACAAACCACCAATGCATAAATTTTATATTCTTCAACTTGTGTGTGATAGAAGACGACAATTACAAGCGTAGAGAACAAACAAATATAAAATGTTAAAACATTTGATCTTTATTTCTAAAATCTGTGATATAAGTTTATGAATATGTTTGTTGAATACAATTTTTTTATTTACAGGTATTACAGAAATTGTAAATAATTTTATTTATTAAATATAAGTTGTTACTTTTGTGATACAAAGGTACTTAATAAATAATAACTAATACCTGTAAAATGTGTGTTGTTGCTAAATAAAGTGAATGTAGGTAATAAACTAATATTCTATTTTGATTTTCAAGTTGTAAATAAATATATCTATAAATTGTGAAATGTTCATTGTTTAGATAAAGAGAATATAATAAATAATAATAAACGGAAAATAATAAAATGGCTATATATATATATATATATATATATATTATATGGGTAGGTGCATCCTTTTGACTTTTTCTAAAAAAAAAATGGTACATTTTTATTACAACATAAATTAAAACAAGTTTTATTTAAAATGCATAGGTTAATGTATCGATCTATCTAGATATTTTATATTTTGACACCTGATACATATTAGGGCCATAATGAATATCATAAAAAATTCTACTAAATATCTTTTACAGAAATACAAGGAGTATATAAAGGGGAGGGGCAAATGGGGCCAGTGCACTCGTCGTTATTTCTTAAAAATGACAAAACCTAAGAACTTGAATTTTGAAATAGTGGTTCCTCTAATGTTATACCTATAAATGTGCAACAAGCAGGGATTTTAAAAAATTTACATTTCAAGGATACTTAAGAAGTAATTTGGAAAAACCTTGATTTTGATAGTTCATCCAATCATCAATTACTATTTACTTTTTTGACGTCGAGGATTATGTTTTTACCGAAAGCTAACATAATGGTACATTATATCATAACATAAAAAGGTGGGTAAATGGGTACCGCTAGAAGGGGCCTACAGTAGGTGTCTAGAGAGGTTACTGTAATAGTTGTGTTAAATATTAATTCAATAATTTAAAACCATGATGTACGAAAACTAATTTCGTTCAAATTTAAACTTCAAATATTTATAAACATAATTGTGTTAGTATATTTTTTGGTTCCACTATGAACTACTTAAGTGAAATATTGTTTAAATGTTTAATCCTCAGCTATAAAAAATTAAGATTTTATACATTTTTTACTAAAAATAACTGTCAACATTTTCGAGATTTTGATGATTTGGCTCAGGGCGTGCGTGTACAAACCATGGTTTATTATTATTTTTAATTAAATATAGTATGAATAAATCATGTTACTGGATAAATTGTTCTGATTGGAGTTTATTTATAGGTATATAATGTAGTATATAATGTATAATAGGTATATTGTTTTACGACTTATATAGTGTACGTGAAATAGTTACTCAAGAATTTCGAGATTATTATGTAGGTATAAATAGTTACATTTCCTTCGCATTTAAATTCAACTACCTAGTTATTGTAAACCCAATATTGTATACATTCTAATAAACAGAAAAAAAAACATTAGTAGGTAGGTAATTTTGTTACCGCAACTCAAAACCTAATGCTTATACTATTATAATAGCTTATAGGTATATACAAAAAAACCAAAACACATTACCGGAAAATCAATAGGTTGTTCGCTCTGTTTAGAATTTAAAATAATTTAGACCGTAAAATAATTAATAACTTTTGTGGTCTTTTTATTGATTTTATAGAGGTACATATATATTATATATATAGTATATATAGTTAGTTCCGTCGTTTCAGGGCTACAATGAATACAATGTGAACAGTGAACACTGAACATTATAAACGCTATATAGCATAAAATAGGTAGACAGGTATTTTGTTTTTTTTTCATAACTTAAAATATGATATCATTACTTTTTTTTTGTGTATTATATTCTGTGCTACACCACCGCAACCCAAAAAACCATCTAACTATATTTATTTTTATAAAACAATTATGTAAAACATTTATTTTGTTATGTGCGTGAAGTTGGCCCCCCAACCATGACCAATTTTTTTTGAAAGTTATGCTATCATTTTGCAAATTGGTTTTCAGAATTTGCAAATAAGTTCCCTGCCAGGAATAAAAAAATAAGACAGGGGGCCAACTTCATGCTACACCCCCTTTTGAGCTACGAATTAAAATATGCTGCTAACATTTTGCCAATAGCCCCTAACTAATTTTAATTTCGAGTCCAAAAATCATAGCAATCATTGTTGTTTATACGTAGGTACAGTTTATAGTATAGTTTAAAATTATATTATGTAATACACAATTTAAATATACTACTTACAGAAATATTTTACATAATATATCGGGCTATTAATTATTTTTACTCTATATTTGTAGAAACATAGCATGGGTTATTGAATATTATAAGCTCATGGCCATCAAATAAGAGCTCACATTAATTAATAACAATTTTTATTTTGTTTTGCTAATAAATAGATTATGTTTTTCAGATCTTCAAATTTCATTCATTTTAAATTTACTCTATTAATTTTGAATTATTAAAGTTAGAAATCGTGGTTCATGGTTCTCGTCATTTGTTATAAAACGTCAGGTCGATACATCAAAAACATTTTTCGCCACCAGACTGTTTCAATCCTTTGCGGACTTCTTCTCATTTTGGTACCGGATCCTGGAGTCATGTCAGTATGTCACTATAATATAATTATTGGTAAAAGGAAAATTGAAAAAAATAAAATTGATTTAATTAATTATTGATTCTTATTACTTTTATTTATCTTGTAACAAACGCTTAATATAAATTTAAAAATAATAAAATATAACCTTTTTGTCTTTTTGTTTAATTAAAAAAAAGACATCTCTTATTGCTATAGTTGACTTTTGTACCAATGTACATGTCTTTTTTTTTACTCTTTCACATATAAAATTACATGTGGTTTTATTTTTGTTGAACTAGGGGTACTTTTAATTTTTTTTGCCAAATCTTTGTGCACTTCCCATCTATTTACATGGCTTACATACGTTACAAAATGATCATATCCATAAGAAACTGCTCCGGATAATATATATCTAAAAATTATTTAAAACGATTTATTAAATAATATATTATTTTCAAATAATTATATACAATACCTGTTATTGTCAATTGCCAGACTACACTGCAAGTCAGCCAATGAGTACTCTTGATATTCAGTAATTTAATCTGTTTCAATAAATAAATGATTTTCTAGAATTCTCGTTACATTTAAAAATCCCAAACAGTTAAGTTCTGTGCATTTAGTTTTTTTACTTCACTGTATTCTTTCAAACTAAACTCCATATCATTGAGATTGCTGAATGATGATTTTAAAATTATTGTTGGACTTGGTATAGTTTTCGACGTAGCACAATTGAAACACAGTCGTTTTTCAACGGCGGATGGCACACTTTCAAACCACGAAAATTATAAGGAGTTGTGAGTTGTATATAGCAAATAGGTACATACGACTGCGAGTAAGCTGCATTACTATTTTCTTTTTTAGATGGGGTAAAATTTGTGAAGTTGAAATTTCGAAAATATGCAAATTAAGCACAATAACGTAAAAATAAGCGGTTTCCGGCAAAATGTATGAACTATGCAAAATATGCACATTCAAATTTTAGATTTGGTATGAATTTATTTTGCACTCTGCTACATTTTACAATAAATAAAAAAAGTATGCAAAAGCTATAAGTCCCGAACCTTGGTCATAAGGTTTTTTCCCCCGTCACTTACCTTTATGTGAGAGCCTTAGTTAGGTTAACACGGCTGTATATACATTACATTATTTATTACACTATAGTGCAGTAGTAGTATAATATAATCACACAATTGTTTAGCAAATACTGCACACTATAATAGAATAATATTGTTTGATAACATATTAATGCCGATCCCAGAGAGAATATTATATGCACGACTAAAGTATCCATTTTTTTATTACTTCTGTAAATTTCAAAGCCTAATTTTGAATTTTTTTCATGTCTCGACACTTCTAAAGTTTTATATTAAGTTATAGTTTAACCGTTAAGACTAAAAACAATATTGTGAGATGCCGGACAAAAAAATGGACTCGCGACTGTAGTGTATTTAAATGGCCTATACGCAGACTTCCGTGTTCTGAATTGTATAGATTTTAATATTAATTGTATACACTCCGAATAATATTATTATGTTTCGGAATCTGAAATAAAAAATGTATCGTGTCATCCAAAGAATTCAAAAACTCGTAAACTGATAACAACATATTATATTATAATATCTATCATCTATGGCAAAAGCCGATCGTCGTCACTCGTCGGAGACGATTCACAATTCTAATAATTTCATTGAACAAAAGAGAAATCTGTAAGGCAACAATAAACATTTGCTCAGATATTTCATTTTACTCAAGTAATTTTTATACAAAATCTCGATTTTTCAGTTCGGTTTTAGATGAAGAAAGAAGTTCCTCGGTATGGCGTCTGCACTCAAGATATATAATATATATATATATAGATATATCCTATGTATTACCCGAAGAGTCGATGTATACGTAAGTTTGATTACTTATTCTTTTGGGGCTTACATATTTTACTTTTTATTCTCAAAATTAAAATTTATTGTCACAGACAATTTGCTACTCGGGTAAAGTAGGGGCATATTTTTTTTTTTTTTTTAATTAAGAAGTAAAGCCTCGATAACGTGACCATCATTGGCTTGTTTTTACATATAATGATAACTTAAATTAGATTGTACAGTTCAGTATCTTTCAAAAATAAAATTATACTTTGGATGGATTTTTCGTCAGGGCCCAGAGCGTCGTGAAGGTGTTCCGGTATGTTGAATTTTTGTCGTGCCTCTTTTGTGTCTCTGCATTCGGTGATAATATGTTTGATTGTAGTTGTAATTCTGTATGTAAGGCATATTTTTGGTGGCTCTTTTTTCATGAGGTGGCTACGTGTGTGATGCGTATGGCCTATTCTGAGGCGATTTAGTACGACACATATTATTTTATTTCTGAGAGCAAATGCATAATATACGAGAGATCAAATAATATACAAACGCCGCTCGTCGTCGTCGTTTTTCTGCTCCCTGATCGTAGGGTAATTTTATAATTATAACCTATATTTTTAAGTACTTGAAATAGACATTCATTATACGGTTTAATTTAGAAATACCCGTTATAAGTGATTACTCATAAGCAAAATTTTAATTTATAACTTATAATTTTTTTTTAATCCAAAGTTGTTACAGAACACTATTAATTTAGTGTTATATATATTTCATTGTTCTATTATAATAATATATTAATATTACATTATATTATAGTTGTATCCAAAAAACAAAAATGTTCACAGAGTGGTAAACTCACTATCCTAAAAAGTAATCACCCCGTACGAGTGATTATGAAAAATATACTTTTATACTAGTATAGGTATCTTTATATAATATAATAAATAGTAATGAAATAAATAGACACAGGCGTTCAAATATTCTAAAATTATGTAGTTATTCAAACCTGGGTGTATACGAGTTAAAAAATTAAAGTTATGTAAATTTTAACTTTTAACTTCTTTTAGATTCCGAGCGGAGCGATGAATGTATTGATTTTAAAATTTATTTTTTTTATTTCTGTCATCACGTTAATTTGGGAGAGTAAAAGTGCTTAGATTTTCTTCGACAAACATCTTCTCTGGTAGAAATGTGAATAGTATCGGTATTTCAAGGGGTCAAAAGTAAAAAATTCTAAATAGTTTTCAAAAGCGGCAGTAAAAACAAACAAAAAAATTAAGGAAACAAAGCGAATTTTTACGGCCACCCGGTTTTCGACAAAATCGATTTTGGTTTTTGATGTAACTTTCAAAAAAAAAAAAAATACCGTAGATATACATGAAATTTTTACTGAATATTTATTTATTTAATTATTTATTTATTTATTTATTTATTTATTTATATGTATGAACGGGCTATGAGAGCCCGATAGTACAACACAATTTGCAGTAATGAATATGAATATTATAACAATAAATAGGTAAACGTCAAACAATACGGTGATTATAAATAAATAAAAATAAAACAAAAATTAAACAAAGGTAAAAACAGTAATAAGGATTAAGAACTAAAAAAAAAAAAAAACTTTCTAAGAAAAGCATAGGTGCTCGTTACAAATGCGCATCATACGATGGATTGGATTTGATATATTTATAACGGCTTTTTCTATAAACCCGCATACAATTTTGACAACAATTTTTTATAAGAATTTCTCATATAGTGATTTTTACTTATTTTTTTATAATAAAAAAACCAATAATTGCAGATATTTGAAATTCACACCATTTGTTTATATTTTCAATTCATATACTTAATACAATTTTCAAATTATTTTGACTCGTATTGAGCTGCTTACAAACAATTTGAATTTTGAATTTTCTTAGTTTATTTAGGTTTTCTTTTCTATAATTGTTAATAAATATGTATTTGTTGGACAAAAAAGCTTGAAAATTCAATAAAATGCTCCTGCAGATAGATATTTACAATATTAATTTAAAATATTTAAAATACATGGGAACGATTTTTGTAATGAGCATTTAAAGTTCAAATTTTAACAAAATTCACATAATTTGAAATGTACAAATAATTTTATAATTTAAAATTTTTGAAATATTCAACTTTTGTAGTTTAGGGTTGAAAATTCAAAACAAAGTTTCAAGCAATTAGGTTATTCTGTTGTTAAAAAATCAAAAAAATATTATCACAGTTTTTTTATGTTCAAATGTGAACTAAATTAAAGATTAAATTGCCAAGAACAATGATTTATATTATTTTGTTGTTAATTAAAAATATTATTCGTGGGTACTTGAAACTTTTAAAGTATATTATTATATTTTATACCCACAATGACTTTTCAAATCTGTTCAAATCAATTTAATCTACAGCGTAGTACTAATATTTACTAGTAAAATAAATTACTTTAATCACAATAATATCATCGAATATACTAAATTATTAAGTAATATTATAGACTGACAGACCTTAGTCTTCGCTCAGAATCGTTTTTCGTATACAATGATTTTTTTATTGTTGAATTCAAACATAACACCATCCATTACAGTGACCCAATTGTAACCTAATGTACAGCAAAGCGACCTCCTCATACCAGGTTTTTTTAAATATAATTCTCAATATCTTAACATTTTTAACTTAACTGATTTTTATTGCTAAACATTTATTAAATATTGAGTTACTTTAAATCAAGTCCTAGTTGCATAGTTTGTTTATAAAATATAAAATGATAAATATAGTAAAAATTATATTATTTACATATTACATCAAAATTTACTTTTTATTATTTTAAAACCAGGAAACTGGCTATTTATGTACATAAAATAAAAATAAGTTAGTTGTAAGTTTCCAAATCAATTTTAACTTAAATGAATTAAAAATAAAATTAAGAGAACTATTAATTTAAAACTTTTTGAAATGTTTCATATCGACTTACCTTAACTCAGTTAAAAATTTTCATTAACTAGCCCAGGCTTGCAGTTATTATTATACTACATTTTTTTGTACATATAGGTACTCACATAACATATTATCTAACTCTAATTTATTGCAAATAATTATTTATTTTCTTAAACACAATATATCAGGAATTAATATATTATAGGTAAATTAATTAATAATAAAAATAATTGATTTGAAAGATATTTATAAAATATTGAAATAAAATAAACACACTGGCTAATCAGTTATGGTAACTAGTCCCTGTGTATTATACTATTATTAAAATAAAAATGAACCACTAGCAGAGTTCTAGTAGATAAAAGCTAAAACTTAAATAGATTATTTTAGCTATATAATATCTGTAATTTCTAATAACAAATAGCTCATACATATATTGTTGAACATTTTACTATGTAGGCTGCGGTTTTTTCAGAGATGGTATTCGTCAGTGAAAATTTGCCAAATGTTGAATACAATGTCATATTACGCAGTGTGAAATGTGTTGACGTGAGTGTTTCAATGACTTAGTTGTATAGCAGAAAGCATGTGGTATGTACTTTTTATTTTTCAGTAGATTTATTTAATATTGTTAAATGATCAGAGTTTGTATTGCCCCCAACTTTTCAATTTAATTGTGTTGTAACTACTGGTATAACGCTATTCCGGCTATCAGTAAAATTATGAAATTGGTCAGGTATGAAATTTATTTTATTTTTTGTTTTAAACTTTTTTTTGTAATATTTAAATATTTTCACCGTTTTCATTCATATTCTCCAACAATGTTTATTTTAACACAAGGACAGGATTATAGAATTTATGGAAATAAAGCCATTTTCATTTAAATAGGTACTAAATTGCTAGACTTACTCACCTGGTCAGTTGTCTTCATCCTTGAATTGCACAGTTTCTTGATCTTCTACCATGGACTTGTAAGTCAAATTGGCTGCAATGTGTGTAAAACTATTGACGCTCACGTTCTGATCCGCTTCGTTAGGACCAATGTTTCGGCTAATTTTTTTTTCAATAAAACCACAAACTGAGCCGAAACAAGTAATATACATTTTTAGTTTTCATGAGGGGGTGTACTACTAATGGGAAAATGTTTTTCCACTACTCCTTTCATATACGAGCATCGTATAACAAATGAACTACTTGTCCGAAATTTGATTAGTATAATGTCTATAAGTACTCCAAAAAATATTTTGTTTTAGAATATAAAGAAAAAATAATGAAATAATGATATTGTCTTACATTAAATTTATCACGCCATACAAAATACTTTAACGACAATTTTTTTCATTTTGTGACCCTAGTTACACTTTATTCATAATAATTAGGCAATTTTTACCCTTGTAATAATATTTGTAAATTTGTCTTTTCAATAGAAATTAGACAAAAATAGTTTACTGAAATGATATTTTATTAAAACAGGTTAAGCGCCACGTAGGGTCTGTTGACCTTTCATTCGACTTGTCAAAACTATTCTTATCAAATTCAGTAGGTTTGTCAAAATAATTTTTTACATTTCACCGAAAAGAAAGACAATTATCACTTTTTATCACATATTAACTATTTATTAACTTTTTTACCTGAATTGAATGCACACATAAAAAATGTGATGGATCTTAGAACCCTACGTGGCGTTAATGACAAGTGTAGGGTCATTAGATCCTTTATTCAATTTTTAGTGCTATATACAATTATGTAAAAATACAATATTTAACTTTTTGAATAATTACACATTCATACATCAGATATAATAAATAATAATAGGTACTTTTTATTTTGAAAAAATTAAATAACATAATATATGAATTATAAAATAATGTAAATTATATAACCAAATGGTTATAACTGTAAAGAATATCTACAATACATTTTTGTGTTTTTTTATAAAGCAATCTCTACACATTTGTAGTTTACATCCTTCACAATAAGTAAATACTTTTCTTGTTTTGTTTTGAGCTTCTAATCTACCAAGATTTTCCGACTTCTGCGCATAACACGGCTTACACATTCTTTTTTGTCGTGTTGTAACTAGTGAGTGTTTTAAGCCTGGTGAAATAGGTTGAGGAACATTTGGTTTATATAGTAACTGCTTGATAATTTCTTCTTTGAAAGTAGTTATTGTTATGGATTTATTTTTGGTAACAGACTTAAATAAAGATAATGCATTGACCGATGATGTGGATAGAAGAATATCAAAGGCAACTTTTTTATACCATTTGATAGTTTTCTTCAAAGGTGTACTGTAAGATGACATTTGATCAGAACGGTCTATGTACGATTTTCCAGTATTATAATCCTCGACAACGAGTGGCTTTTTTATTATCTTGTTCCTTTTTTGTATTTCTATAATTTGGTCAGAGTGTTTGGTGGTGATTAATAAAATGTCACGTTTATCCCGCCATTTAAGAATAACTACATTGTTGTTGCTCTGTGAAGCGATTATCTCTCCTTTTTTTAATTTTTTTTTAACTACATTCTCCGGGTTATTTTTACGATTGGCTCTCAGAGTTCCCACTAAATGTGTATTTTCTTGGTTAAGTTTTTCAGCCAACTTAACACTCGAATACCAATTGTCAGTATACAAGGTTCGTCCAAAGTTAAGATACGGCTCCATCAACTTTAATACAATTTTATAAGATACGTCAGTTTCTCTTACTACTTCTTTTCCAGCATAAATGTTATAACGCAAAGTATAAAAATCTTTCGAACATAGTTTGAATATCTTAATTCCATAACGATGTTTTTTGTTTTTAAGATATTGTCTAAAGACTAATCGTCCTATAAAAGGAACCACACTTTCGTCAATACATACTTTGTCTTCAGGAATGTACCATTTATTGAAATTGGCTACTAACATATCGACTAGGTGTTGTACTTTGCTTAGTCTACCGTGCTCAATAATTTCATTATTTCCACAATGAAACATTCCTAGAATCAACTCAAATCTATTACGACTCATTATTTCTGGAACTCTAGTTTTATAAAGAAAATCTGTTCTCCAATAATCTCTTAAACTAGGCATATTCACTAATCCCATCCATATAATAAGTCCTAAAAAGTTTCTCATCTCGGTACGGTCAATAGGAGTCCATTTTTTCAAACGAGAACATTTTGATAATATACGTGAATTTATTATTTGGTGTGCATAACGATTGGTCTCAGAAACTAGAAAATCTAGTACATCTTCATCAAAAAATAAAGTATAAAAATCTATTGGAGCGCAATCTTTCATAGAATCAGTGATATCAGGATTGATACCAACGTCTAAATTAAGGGGGTTGTAAGGTATTATATTTAGATTACCAGTTACTGGTCCCCATGTAATTTCATTGCTCGGCGTATTAGCATCATCTTCAAACTCATCGGCTGTGAGTTGAGCATTTTCGTCAATATCATTTTCAATATCATCATTGTCACAATTCCCTATATTTTGTTCTTCGTTGTGCAGTTGGTTTGGGAAATAATCCGGATCAATATCGGAATCATCGACCTATATTTTACAAATAAATATATTTTATTTTATTTTACTATATTTTTAAACAGTACAATGATTATATTATTTCTTACCTCATCCTCACTATCATCTGAATCAAACTCAAAGTCACTGTTATTCAGCCAATTAATTATACGTTCGTCCATTTTAAATGTCGATCACGCAGCACTTTCATCAACCGACTGTGTTGTATACTTGTATCGTAATATTATAATTTGTTTACCACATATTTATCACAGTAATAAATATCATGATTAATGATTATTATTATTAAAACGGACGAATTAATAGTGCGATTACAAATCGATAACGATAGAAATTTTCCAAACATATTCTATTTATACATTTGCCCATATAATTTCAACGCCTGAGTATTTCAATGAACCATTTTACAAACTTACCCTACAGGCCACGCTCTGTTTGAATTCCATAAGAAAACGTGTAAAATGAAGGTTTTGGAGACCCTACGCGGCGACAAAGACAAGTACTGCATGACGGGCTTCAAAACCCTGCGTGGCCCTTTATTCAAAACTTAATTTTTTGGCTTGTCGCTTAACCAAGAAAAACGTTTGTCAAAGATAAAAAATAATGATGAGTAACAAATAATATCAAAATATGTTCCATAAACATATAACATGTTTAATGAAAGTTAAAAGATTTTAGATACCTAATAATAAATTAATCACAGCACATTGTTTAACTTAGATGAATGATAACATTATTATACATTACTCTAAGAAATGAAATGAAATAACTAGTCCAGTAGTAATTTGTTGAGATCAGAGAAAAACTGTGGTTATGCCCTATAAAAATGGTGTGACAAGTTTGGAAGCAACTAATTGTAATATTTACGTATTTTACTAATCCAAATCTTTAATATTGGAGTAAAGTACTATGAGGGAAGATGACGAATTTTCTAGTAAAGTATGACTTAAATGGATGTCAAATATTGGCATATTTACTTTTTGTTGTTGGATGGGGAGTATTTTAGATTTTTGACCTACTAAAGTTGATGCACAAAATTAATGAAAGACAATAATAGTATTCAATGATTACAATAATTTCTTTTAATAATTACATGAAATTATCACGTGAACTAATATTAAAGTAATATTTCTTGTAAAATACACATTGTAATTATGATCTAAATAAAACAAATAAAAAAAATAAACCTGAAACTGGTGTATAATAGATGTAGGCACGGATACTCTTTTCCCTGTGTAATAATTTATGTTAAAGAATCTGTACGTCATTTTCCTGTGGCATGGTTGATTCACTATTCGTAAGCCAATTACTCACCTATCAATGGGAGATATAATAATATAAAAAATAATATGTATTGATAACTAATACAAAATAAAAAGAATGCAGTTGGGGCTGGTGTGGCGCAGTGATTGGCTGTAGTCCCTAATGGGTGTCAATCATAGGCCGGCGTGGCTAGCATCCGGATGGGTGACCACCTAGGTGCTTAGTGACGAATCCTACCTCCACATACACACGTGTTACTCGAGCCTGACCGTGACCCCTACAAAAGATGCTGTTAGCCATAGTGCACGGCTTATTTACAATCAAATTGGCGTACAAAATAATATGTGATATACAATTAATACAAAATAAAAGAATGCAGTTGGGGCTTGGTGTGGCGTGGTGATTGGCTGTAGTCCCTAATGGGTGTCAATCATCGGCCGGCGTGGCTAGCATCCGGATGGGTGACCAACTGGGTGTTTAGTGACGAATCCTACCTCCACATACACACGTGTTACTCGAGCCTGACCGTGACCCCTACAAAAGATGCTGTTAGCCATAGTGCACGGCTTATTTACAATCAAATTGGCGTACAAAATAATATGTGATATACAATTAATACAAAATAAAAGAATGCAGTTGGGGCTTGGTGTGGCGTGGTGATTGGCTGTAGTCCCTAATGGGTGTCAATCATCGGCCGGCGTGGCTAGCATCCGGATGGGTGACCAACTGGGTGTTTAGTGACGAATCCTACCTCCACATACACACGTGTTACTCGAGCCTGACCGTGACCCCTACAAAAGATGCTGTTAGCCATAGTGCACGGCTTATTTACAATCAAATTGGCGTACAAAATAATATGTGATATACAATTAATACAAAATAAAAGAATGCAGTTGGGGCTTGGTGTGGCGTGGTGATTGGCTGTAGTCCCTAATGGGTGTCAATCATCGGCCGGCGTGGCTAGCATCCGGATGGGTGACCAACTGGGTGTTTAGTGACGAATCCTACCTCCACATACACACGTGTTACTCGAGCCTGACCGTGACCCCTACAAAAGATGCTGTTAGCCATAGTGCACGGCTTATTTACAATCAAATTGGCGTACAAAATAATATGTGATATACAATTAATACAAAATAAAAGAATGCAGTTGGGGCTTGGTGTGGCGTGGTGATTGGCTGTAGTCCCTAATGGGTGTCAATCATCGGCCGGCGTGGCTAGCATCCGGATGGGTGACCAACTGGGTGTTTAGTGACGAATCCTACCTCCACATACACACGTGTTACTCGAGCCTGACCGTGATCCCTACAAAAGATGCTAATTGTCATAGTTTCCGATGCTTTGGACAAAAAAAGTCCAAATTGTTTATATTAATTTAACAAATAGATTTAATAGAATCAATGAAAATTACGATTATTTTAGTCGGTTATTGCAGTTGACGGGGAGAAGGTTTATCATCCAAATAACACTCAAAGAATTTCAAAATAAAATTATTTCAATACGTTATTCAGTTGCTGCAAATCTAGATACCTCTCTAGAATTTTTACAAAACATTTGAAACATAAATAATTAATAAAAAGTTATTGCTTTAAGAAAGACGTTTCACCTGAATGCGTGGTCTCCAATTGTTCAAATGCGTCTTACAAGTGTGAAACATATCAAATTTTAGTTAAGCAGTTATCATTCATCTTCGTTGATTTCAAATAATAATAATTACTCTAATATTAAAACTTTCATTACTAAATGAGATCTGCTAACATTGATGAGCACTTGTAACACAGGGCCAACACATGCTTATAAAAAATTAATACTAACTAGTTACTTCTTAAACGTACATCCAATCATACTTTCAAGTTGAAGTACATATAAAAGTCTTTATCACCTTATAGATCGTATACTTCAAGTTGTTTGAAGTTGTAATAATTAAAAAAAAAAATTTCAACTCCATATTCAAACTCATTGACCGAAAATCATACTAGAAACAATTAGTTCAATAAACAATGATTTTTTTGAAACCACTTACTATATTCTAAAGTTTATAAAATGTAAATAACAAAAATTCAACTTAAATAAGATATAAATTTAAAAAATGTTAAAGGGAGCATGGGCACTCGCAGGCAAATGCATTTTAAGAATCATAAAATAAAAAAAATAGTTCAACTTAATAAGCGGACACAAAATAGAAAACCAAATAAGGATCTTTTTATTCTAAGGGTCCCACATAACCCTCTGTTAATCGCGTGCCAAACGGGGGTGATTTAACCGGTGATACACGACTGCGGACGGTTCTTATCGGGGCGACCTTTTTATTGACACGATTGCGAACGATTATAGTTTATCAGCGGACCCCCGAATATTACACTATTGCGGACACATGTTGCCCAATTTATAAATAATACTTCGATAATGTGGGTATGTGGAAATTCTGAGAGTGATCAGAACGTGGTAAAGAGTTAGTTCTACACAAAACGAATAAATATGGATTTAGGCGACTGCGGAAAGATGGAATTTTGAAATGGTTATGTACAAATTAATAAAGTCTGTAGTGCAAGTATTTTGACGGCATCGGTGGCAAAAAAAGATTTAGATAGAATCAACCTAACTATTCAGAGCTATAATGATAACAAAAATCACCAAAACGTGATACAATATTTAAAAAAAATTAGTTGTCATTACAGGGGGAAAAAATATAAATTTAATTAATTTATTATTATATTGAGCTCTTGACTTTAAATGTGTATATTATATTATTATATTGAGCTCTTGTTTTTTACTTTTTTTGATTTTCAATTTTTAACTGTGTTATTAAGAACTTTTATAAAATTGATAATATTTGGGCTTGGTAGACCGCGTCGCACAACTTGGCAACGTTTCATTAAATTTCGACCGCAGTCGTGTCATTTTTCGGATGCAACATAAGACCTTTTGTTCTATAATGATCGTCCGCAATCGTGTTGCAAAAAAGGTAAAGCGTCCGCAATCGTGTTTCACCCGATTTAACTAGCACCCCCGACACTGCCCAACTCGCGCGACTATGCTGTTAAGACAGAGGGTTAAATAAGTCGTAAAAAGGTTAGTACGCCTAAGAGCTATGAATAGTTAAAGTTGTGGTGATGATAGTAGGCTAGTGGTAGTATACTATCATCCCTGGTCGAGTGTATTATTGCAATGATCTTTTTCTACTAACTACCAAGGTAATCGATATTGTATAAGCATAACGATAAAAGAAAATATTTAAATATTACCAAGATAAATTAAAACCTAATTAAGTATCATAATTTGTATATACAGATTTAAAGCCAGTCGGCTAGAGTTGTACCAGTACTTATAATTAATAATAATTTAAATACAGTCAACAATAATTAGTGATTTGCCTATCACAAAAAATTATAAAAACTGATTTAAGCATTCTAATGTATCAAAAAATAAAACTAAATATTAATTAAGAAAACATGAGAGTTGACGGTATGAGGATTTATTGTGAGGTTTTCAGTATTTATATATTCATTAGTTTTGACTTAAAATATGGTTTAGTGTATTAAAATTATATTGTCTTAGCATTCCCAAAATGTTTTCCTCTCACTTCTTTCCACATTGCACTTAATCTATTTTTTAAGACATATTTACTAAGACCATAACAAAAATTTAAATATTATTATACTTGAATTTTTTGTATACTTTTCCAAATGTATGCTAGTTACCGTTTGAAAAACAATATTATTTTAATTCAAACATTAAACTATTTAAGTCAAAAATTGCTTTAACGTAAAAGAGCACTTAGATCTCTTTCACTTTAATTTTTTGTATCCAAAATAACTTTCAATAAATTAACACATTCTTTTACAGTACTAAGGGAAAGTCGATAGAACTCTGATTATATTTTTTCATAATTCTTACTGATATTGTAGACTGCAGTCCTTAATATATGTTTTTAAATTACATTTTTTCAAAATTCATTTGCCCGCGGGCACCCACGCACCCTTTCCCATTTTTTTTTAAATTCAACTTTTATCATATTTTTTTAAAATAT